>NW_021634737.1:0-74316 GCF_004799145.2 Neltuma alba | reverse complement strand
CTCCTTTTTCTCGTTACGCCCCATACTTATCATCGAACTAGTAGTTTTGTTCGTTGGTTGACAGAGAAAGCTCCTTCTTTTAAAAAACCAAAACCTGCCCCATAGCTATACTGATATTATTATTATACTCTTCCTTGCTTCTTCCCATGGAGAACAAGAACAACAACAAAGCCATGTCGGAGGGTCCTCTTCATCCACGAATTTTGATCAGCTTTTTGGTCCCAAGGACCCCTCATCTACCTTCTCATCCTCCTCCAGCATCTTCGGCTCCATTTTTCCTCCTCCCTCATCTGCTGTATGCATCCTTTTGCTCAGTTCAGTTTAGAGCTTTTCTGATTATTGTCAAAGCATGTACATAGTACTAGTGGTTGGTTAATGGGTCTAATATGATTCAGTCAAAAACTGTTCTTTTACCCCTAGCTAGTTTTACGGTTTTACCAAGGTCAATGGACATGGCTTCTCCTTTACGGTGACATTATACTTTTTCTGCATAATACACCATAAAGATGATGCTTCTCCAAGTCGTCATATATATTCAGCTACTACATTTTGGTGCTAATCATCTCGATTCCATACTCTATAGTCGTCGAAGTTAGTATAGCTAGCATGCAGCATGCCACTTTTTCGCCACCTTGATGCGAATTATTGACAGCATAGTTCCTTTTAGGACACTTTCTGATTTTATCCATGAGGTATTTGCGTATACATATATAGTCATACACTGAATCTGACACTCTTTTCCACTCAGGTAGGAGGGAGTGACTCGAGAAAGCAAGATCTGGGAAGCAAAAATTATGGAGCAGTAGGTTCGTCCTGAATTATCCTCTAACACCTTTTTATTCCTTTTACGACAAAGACCCATCTGGGTAATTTATAGTAATTAGTTCAGTATGTCTACTGCAATTCATATTGCTATACCTTGTTCAGTCCATCCACACTGTTTGGTCTCAAATGCTGTGTACATAACATAGGGAAGCATATTTATGGGGTTTAGTCTAAAATGTCTGAATTTATTTGGAAATGATCTCATCAGTTGGATTCGTGTCAGGTGGCAAAGGTGAAAGCAGTGGTGGCGTATCTGGCAAGAATTATCAGAATGAGAGTACAATGGAGCCCAGCAACTACTACACCTCATCCATCTACTATGGTGGTCAAGAAAATTATTTCCCAAAATCCAGGACCACTGATTCCCACCATAATGTTGGTTTCTCTCTAATTGTTCTTCTATATATGGTCTCTACATGATAATGTTGACATATAAGGGTATATAAAAATCTATTTTAAAGAAAATCCAATTAATTCACATGGGATTGCTAAGCTATGTAAAAATTCAAATGTGTTAATGCATGTAACTTATAAATAACTAGCTGGTTCTATATGAAGATGATGTAACGCTAATTTCGTTGTTTCAAAGTAAGTCATAAAAGTCAAACACCTTTTTAAGTTTTTATTGTATTTTCCATCAGCATGTGCATCAGCATCCCTAAAATATTATAATAACTTGAAAGTCCACAAATGCAATTATGCCCATATAATTTATTGCATTGACAATATTTTGATTAACCAACCAGATGTAACATTTTGATTTGAAATTTAAATTTAAATTGGCAGGTTAAGAAAGATTCCGATAACGATGATCCCAATGGGAACGATCCAAACAGCGCTTCAAGAGGAAATTGGTGGCAAGGTACAGTAGATCAAGCGATGATCAAAAGCTTTGAAAGAATCTAGAAAGCAAAAGACAAGTATTATTCACTTTCCCGTGCTTTTGCAGGTTCCCTTTATTATTAGCTTAACCCTATATATTACAAGAAAAACCCACCGTCCTGACCAGGTATGCCAACTTCGATTTGCGATTAGCTTCTTGCCATATGAATTTTAACATTTGCCAAATATTTTTTTTCTTTTTTTTCCCAGGATAATGTTGGTAGGGTTATGCAAATAAAACATAGTGCAGCGTGCTACGCAGAACTTTGTCGATACCAAGTACTGTTTTGGAGGTGGGTCCTTAATAGCTACTTTAGGTGGTAATCCACTGATCCAACAGCAGTCAACAGACCTTGATACCATGTTAATAATACATAGTATTCTAGTTTTCTGTCTTTTTCCGGGAAAAAGGTTTCATGTGGGTATAACTAATCTTAACCTGTAGACTTAAAACGCTGTATGTGTACTGCATATACTATGTAGTCCTTTAGAGCTAAGGACATAGAAATTGTAGTAGCTCACTATGGCTAATTTCAAGATTCCCTGTTTTGTGTGTACATACGTGCCTCCCTATATTACATGTTCAGCTGTACTCCAATTATGGAAACAAAACGAATGGCTTCTCAGTTGTTAACTTAGTATATAATGGAGAGATGCATATATTCTCAATGTGCATATATTTATATAATATAAGATTTATAAATCATAAATAGTGTGATTCTCAGACTCTATGCAAATCAAGGATTCATAATCTAACTTGAAATAAAGATTGAAGGGATGAAGACAAATATCTATATGTAAAGATTTGAAGGGGAGAAGACAAAAGTGTATGTAGACACATGCTATGTGGTAGTGCATGTAACTGTCAGTGTGTGGAGGGTAGTGGATGGTAGGGCACAAGGATGAGGCGGAAATGTGTTGAAGTGTACGGGTGAGTGGCTGGGGGAATTACCACTGAATTAGTGTTAAGCAAATTGACAAGTACAAGAGAAAAGAATATGGTAGAATACAAGGACGTTGCGTCTCACTGTTTTGAGATTTGGCCTCTAGTGCATTGGCATTATCATCATCGTTTCGGCCATATGGACCCCCACCCAGAAAAAAAAAAAAGGCATTATTGTAACATCCAGCGATTAATGCCTCTTAAACAAACTAATTAAACTTTTCGCATACTTTCCCAGCTTATTTGCTGTCTCTGGTATCTATCCTTCTCAATTTCAAGTTTAAAAAGCATGCGCTTTCCTGAAGTTTCTGTTTTTTACCCCTTAACTTTATAAAGTAGCATTTGATCTTTATGAACTTTCAATGCTATGCACATGGAGTCCTAAAATTAACCCAAAATACATGTTAAATTTTGTAATACCGCGGACTTCCGATATTATATTTAGACCTCGCCCATAGGCTCCATTGTTGTAATAGAGATATCGATTCAAACAGTTTATGGGCATAAACTAAATGACTCACTTAAAGAAGGATATATTCTTAAATTGTACCTGATTGAGAACTTCAATCGGTACCCAATTTTGCCCATTTCTTCTGCCAATCTTTGATCTCTGCTTACTTCCTTGGTTTTGTTTATTTCATCTGCCAGTTGTCCCTCAATTTCTTTGTTCACCAACATCTTGCCAGAGAGGCGCTAATAATCCGCTTTGATGGACAGAAAAGTTGAAAGAAAACAAATAAAAAGAAAAGAAAAGAAAATGAAGAGAGAGAAAAAATTTAAATATCACTTCTTAAGTTTGGACTTTGGATGTACAGAAGAAAATAAAAAGGAAAAAAAATATCACAATTACCATAATACCTTTTATCTTAAATTATATTATGGCTTATATAATTATCTCCATCAAAATAAATTGAAGGTAAAAATAATATTAATATTAACATTAAAATTCTTATTCTGTCATACTATGGACTACGGAGCTCAACTCACAGGGAAATGCTTTTTTTTTTTTTTGTTGCCCACCCAGTTCACGGAGTTTTGCTCTAACTACATCTGGATCCGACCCGCGTCGCGCACCTGGCTGTGGTGGGTGAGTCTCCTAATAAGGATTTCTGCATACACTGAGACTCGAACTCGAGACCTCGCTTAAGCAGTACCAAGCCGCTTATCACTTGGACCAACTCCTGTTGGTAACACCCAGGGAAATGCTAAAACCACAGGGTGCGATGCTGTGACCTGTGGGTTTGTGGAGCCATTTGGGGCCTCCAGTGAAGCTGTGTGGGAATTTTTTTCCCAATTTTTTTTGGGGGGGGGGTTGTTTTGGTCCTGTTGGGGAGACAAACCTCCTATTTTCGTGTAACATGCTGCGAATTCTTACTTTTTATGTGCTTGGCAGAAAAAAAACATTTAGAAGGTTCATTTTAATAGGTCATGAGGAGCCATTAGTCAATGCTCAAAGAAGTTATACATAGTGATGAAATCTCATAATTCTCAATTTATTAGAATTATAATTGACCAATTCTTAAGTTTCTAATGAAGGACTAGTCAACCAGCATCAGTCAATCCTCCCTCCCGTCTTATAGTACAGTGAACATAAGTTAAAACATAGTTTTTCACAGCTTTTGAACTATAGTCAACATATATATGCTACACTAGATATAACTTGTACACGACAAGTGAACATAATCGGAAATGCTCTTATAAACATTAATCAAAGATTAAATTAATTGAAGTGACATGGTCATATGGAGGAAACTACCAAGGGTCTCTTCTGCCCATTTACAAGGAAATCTTCATTCTTATGATCTCCCTTGTGATGTTCATATTTTTTCCCCTCTTCCCCACCTGTTGGTTGCATTCATTTGCCCCATAAAAATCGTCTAGGTGCATCTGGTCGAATAGCCAGTGATTGTACCCTGCCTCTCTAGGCATCTTGTTTCACAAAAGAAAAACAATCATAGACGAGGCACTAAGCCCTGTAGAAAAGTTATAAAATCTTTCTTTGAAAAAATGCCAGTAAACCTAAGAAATGAAAAGCAAGCTGATTTTTTAGAATCTAAATGCGCCAAAAGTGAACTAGATTGAACAAATTTTAAACTCTAGCTTTTATGTTTGATGAAACGTAGGAGACAACAACTAATATTGCTCCCAGCAACTAGGTGCATATCAAACAAATCCGTCCGCAGCAGTCATCACAAAATTTCAGTATTCTCCAAGCCATAGGAAGACTTGTACGCATCATTCCTACACAAACATAGCATCTCTACAAGGAAACTAGCTTAAACCTTCCTACCTATGTCACCATCCAAAATTGCATGCCTAGTTAAAACAATCTCTTTAACCAGATTTCTGTATGTGAATGGTCTAACAGCTGCTCGCAAAAACAACTCTGGAGGAAGTTTGCTCTTCTTAACCTTTTTCCTCCATGGACCAATCCCAGCATATTTCCACTCATCTGGACTAACCTTCGCCCGCTTGCCTCTCAAGGCAGTTTCATCTCCATCCAATGAATGCTTCTGTTCTTCTCCCTGACCCTCTACTGTCATTGAGTGTTTACTGTATAACTTTGAGGTGAACTCTACACTCTCCTTTGCTAGCCTTTCCATTGCCTCTCCACTACTAAGGGCTTTTCGAAGCTTCTCTTCCCAGCTCACACCATCATCTTCTGTAGATGTATCTTCCTCACCGTCTCCAATATCTTCCATGTCCATAGCTAGATCTTGGCCATCATCGCCACCATCACCATAATCCTCCTCCTCATCATCATCATCCTCATCATCATCCTCAGCAATGCCTTCACCATCAACGCCACCTTCATCATCCTCAATCCAATCTAAGATCTCAGTTTCACCAGAATCATCAACACTCGCATCATCACTGTCATCATCAGGAGCATCGCAGCCCAGCTCCATCTCTTCCAACTTAGCTTTCCACTCCTTTGTATATGGATGTAAAAGCGGAACTGGATGATTCTTCAACAAAAATTCTAGACATTTTGACTTTTTCTCGTCATTCAATTTCTGATACGCATTGACCACATCATCAACAAATGCTTTTTGGTTCACCTTTACAATTTTACACAACCCACCAAAATAAGTACACAATTCAACAGTCCCATCATCATTTTCTAGCTCAAAAAGATAATCACGTTCTGTACTGGGATCGAGAAATGGAATAAGTGCATTAAAAAAGTTATCCTGTGGCTCAAACCTACATTGATACACTGGCCGCTTTACATATATTATATCAGGTCTCATCCATGCTGCACACTGTGTTATCAAAGACCTTGCCTTATTTCCAAGTCTACCCATCAAACTCCACTTATCCAACCTCTGCTTACCAGCTTCAAGGACTACTTCACTAACCAACGTCCACTGCTGCCAGGGTAACTCAGAAAGTCTCCACTTTGGGTGCCTCACGAATACCCAAAAGTACCTCAATCCTTTACTTTTGTCCATCTGCTTCACTCTTTTCCCAAATTCAGAAGCCATTTCAAATTGCTCGATTTTCTCCCATTCCTCATGATCCTTAACTTCATTTATTATTGTCACACGCTCATCAGTAAATCTACCACGAACTGGGTCACCTAGGACAATTCCTCGCCATGAGTAAGGTCCAAATTGGCCATATTTATACCAATCATTTGGGTGACGCAAATTTGGATCATCCTTCTCCATAAATCTGACAAACCGATCATACCCAAGACCAATTTGTTGAAGCTCATCCTCAGAGAAGTTATCAGGATAGTTCCCATGTGGATTTCTCAAGCGATAGAAAAAGGACTCAGCATATTTCTTAGCTCTCTGCCTAGGCTTGCGCCTCAACTGACGGAGGAAATCAGCCTTGCCCTCTGTGCGCCCAGTTGAGGAACCACCAGACTTCTTCTTCCGACCTGCAAAGGACCGAACGTCTCGCTCGCATGCATTATTTCGAGCAGTATATACAGGATTTTGGCTGACAATCGAGGATATAGTTGATTTAGGGTTTTGAGAAAATGAGACAACTACAAAATGTTTTGGTGTTTGGAATTTTAGGCTTGGGGCCTTGCAGAAAGGGTTTGAGAATGGCCTCAGAAAGGAATGTTGGAGGCTAGCCAAGGATGGGATAAGGGGTCTAGGTAAAAGCTCACATCTGATATGGCTGAGATCCATCTTAAAAAGCAATCCCCAGCATCAGCTCTCAAGCTAAACAACCTTCAAAACTATAATGTCAAACATGATTTTAGAACAACATTTCAATCTAAAAACAAGATGCGTCAAATTTTCTGATTAAAAACCAATTAAAGAACAAAAAGATGATCTGGTTTCATGTTAGGGAAGGCAATGGACCAAATTAAAGCCACATTTTCACCACCCACCCCTGCTACGTTCCCCTATAGATTGCCCCACTCCTGTAGGTTTTTCTCATCTTCCCCATGCTCAAACCTGCAGGGATTGTTCTGGCCACACCCACCCCCTCCAAAATTAGAAAATGGCCTATAATTCTTAATAGAGAAAAGTTTTTAAAAAAAATAGAAAAACTCATCTTTGTAACCGCTAGAAAGAGTTTTGTACGCACATTGACTAGCTCTGAGAAATAGAATCATTGAATGGCATATGGAATATGGATACAAAAGAAAGAAGTAATCCTTTGAGCATGAAACCAAATTACACTGACAAATGTACGAATTATCACAACGATTCTAGCCTTTACAATTTTACAACATGACCAGCTAACTTTTTTTTTTTGGGGGGGGGGGGTCCAAAGTCAGAATGCATTACTTCAAGATCACAATAGATTGTTTCTTTTCACCTTGTAGGCTGGGCACGCATTATCCATGGAGAATAATTTTATACATTCAAAGCGCAGCTCCATACATATTTCCAGTATTTACTACGCTTATTCTTGTGAATAGCAGAAGCTAAGCTAGCTCCAAAATTCAGTCAGTTTAGCAGAAACAATTGAAGGAACCAGAGACAAGATGCATAAAAATATATTGATAAACAAAAACGGAAAATGCAGCTTACAACACATTCATGGTACCAACAAAGTTCCTGTTTGCAAGCTCGAAAACGGACAGCATAGACAAACCAACCTTCTCAAAGAGAAGCAAGAAATGGACTTCGCAACAAGAAATGAAAAATGGGGTATTTTAAAGAGCAGCAATTTTATTAGCGAAAGTGTGTAACCATTTTTTTGAATGACAGTTGATGATGTCTCTTCGACGGGGGAGGGGAATAGAGCAGCACATTAAAAAGGGGGGGGGGGGGGGGACACACACACACACACACACACAACAATCAGTAAGAAAGATGAGTGGAAGAGACGAAAAATAAACGGACCTCGCTAGGCGACGGCATAGATGGCGGGATCGGAAGACGAGTTCAGAAAGCAAGCCGTTGATGAAACAAGGGAGGAAAGAAACGAACGTCGATGGGCTATTCTCGCAAAAAGTACGAAACTGGTTTAAAACGAGGGAAGAAGGAGCTAGGTTTTAAGCGAGGAAGGAAAGAAACCAAGGGCTTTTCATGAAGGCGCAGGGGAAGAGGATGGATAGAGTTCCCCGGAGGATGGAGGCAATGAACTCACAGTAAGATAAATCAGTTTTAACGAAACTTAACTATTGAAATGAAGGCAAAATTTTGCCAGATATTTATCCGCAAGTTGTTTTTGGCCAAGAAGAAAAAATTCTTGTCAGGCCATCATTCATCAAAATTTTCATAAACAAACGAGTTCCACATTTTTCATGCAATCAATCTCATCACTCTTTTATTATATTTATTTATATTTGGTAAGAAAATAATCCCTCAATTAAAATTTTTAAATTTTTTAATACAAAATAATTTTATCAAACTAAGTGAAAAAATATTATATATAAAAGATCGGTCCATTACTAAAACCAAAAAAAAAAATTACAAAAGAAACAGAAAAAACAAACAAAGCGGTAAGCAAAACACTTTATGTTCACAATTATTTTACGGTTTAAACCCGAAAGAAAAAAAATATTATCCTTACTTTAGAAAGGATTAACCGGTGCCGCCAGATACCAAATTGTCATTGCACCCAAAGAATTGTCCTCTTTAAATTTTTAATTCTTGGCATATTAAAAGTTTTGATTGCTAAAACTTCAGTTACATAATTGAAACTTGTTACTCGTCTGAGACTAAATTATATCCCGCGTGGTTAATTACTCGGTACAAATGTTAATCTTCACTAAACTCTAAATATTTTGCTGGCAAAAAATCAAACCCTAAATATTCTGCTTCTTACTCCATGATGTGCGTTATATGATCTGCTCTTTCAACAGTACACTAAAGACATAAAACTGAGACATCTTATCTTATCTTACCATCAAATAAACGCAGACCCTAGCAGTTCATTGGTAAGCCTAATCCTTTTCTGTTTGTACTCAGTGTAATACTCACAAAAAAGGTTTGGGGTGTCAAATTGACATCTTCCTTGGAAGGGGATTAAACTGAGTTTGAATGAAGGAGTACCTGGATGGATACGAAGCTATAGTTTTAAAAGTGATTTTCCAACATATAAAATAAAAGTAATTTTACAGAAAAATACTTTTTAAAAGCACTTTATGGTTTTCCAAACACCCTTTAGTTCCATTTTCCTTATGGGCTAAAAGAAAATTTTTCCATTCTTCTCGCTGAAATAATGAAAGCAAATCATTTTCTGTAGAGACAAAATAATGAAGCTTATCCAATATATATGGCTTAAGCTACTTTATTTAAACATGACATAGGACTCCTCCAATATAAAGTGAATTATAATTCACATTCTTCAAGAAATCCGCACCACATATTTTGACATGTTCACAAACATTATTACCCCTTCAAGGCACTTCGTAATCTGCAAAACAAAGAAGAGAAGGAAAATTCAATGATCAGTATTGCCATATATTACTGAGAGGTGGTTTGATATTTCATACAGAAATGAATAAATTGCAATGAAGCATCGCAGACCTCCACACTTATAACCCACAGGACGATCAGCAATACTGCAACGTTTTGGAATTGTGACTGCGATTTCTGGCTTGACCCCAACAATTTTGGCTGTGCTAGAAAGCACAACAGCACAAAGGCAAGCAATTTTCTGGCCTAGTCTCTTTATTTGATTGCAGCACCTCTCAGAAACTGGAGCATTTTCATCCATTGCTGCTGTAACGCAAGGAGCCAGCTTCCAGGCCTCTCTCTCAGGGGAAGATATTCCGCATACACCAGCCCCATAAACTTCACTATGGTTTATGAGGCCAAGAATCACAAGTACTAAAAAAAGAATGTTATTCATTGGAGCTTGAGTTTCCTTAATCCCGCTCATAAAACTTCACTTGACAGCATTTTATAGTCCATAGGATAATAGAAAGGTGCCAACATGTGATGTCTACAATTCTTGGCGGAGCTACCACTAGGGGAAGTGCTCTAATTTATTCCATTACCTACTTCTCCATTAACAGGTTAAGCTTTATCTTGCTATGTTCAGCCAATGATAGCATGCAAAGTTTCCACTAGGATTTTGCCCTTAAGGAAGTGTCAAACAACTACTTTTTATAAGAAGTCAACAGCATATATAAAATTCCATGTATAAGCCACCTCAACCTCTCTGCTTTAAGCCCTCCTATAATCTAAAAAGAATATGCCGCACTGAGCCAGTTTCCGGGTGAGAGTTCTCTTTTTGGCTTGTCAAAGAACTATCATATTAACAAGGTGCAATAAACCAAAGTATTATATCAATTTACCCAAGGACGGTCAGATTCTATTGCTTTCATCTATAAGAAAATGCCTATGATTCCTAGATCTGAACTCGAGGAGCTAAACAAGCCTAAACTCAAGCCATCTAGAAGATACATGGTTTATACACACACACAAATTTTAACAAGTTATATTACTCATAAGCCATGATCAATACAACTCATTTGTCAGACTTCATACAAAGCATGGAACCCACACTTGTTATAAGAGAAACAAAATAAATTACTGGTACTCAGGATGGTAATGAAGACATAAGAGAGTGGATTTTGCTTCCATCACATTTCTAGACAGAAGTACTCAATGGTCACTAATAGCTCTACGAAAACTTATCATAACTAAAGACTGTCTCAAGTCCAAACAGAAGATAATATTTTTGCAATGCATGCTGATATCAAAAGTAGTACGCAAAATAAGATAGTGGAACTCACCTGACAAGAGGTAATACAAAGACAAACAGAGAACAACAAATTTAAAATCCACCATACAGAAAAAACTGGAGTTGTCCAAGACAAAGGAAGCTGGGAGGATTTTGTACTAAACTTTATCACAAGTTGTAAACCAAAGACTGTCCAAACTTTCAGCAGATCATATTTCGGGGCAAAGGCAAACTGTTAAGTGATTAATTAAATTTGACAAAACAGAACTAGGAAACACATTTCAAATCCACTGTATGGATAAAGAGTTGAAAGACTTTTTCTGCTATATAAGAGTTTCAGAATGATGATAAGAGGACTAAAAATCCACATGATTATCTCATTTATAAGAAGGGGAAAAGAAGAGTAATCAGTCACAAATAGCAATTATGTCCATTTGTAATGCTTCACAAATCATGTGAATCAAGGTTATAGGCATAACAGGGGACAAAAAAGAAATTGATGGGCCCCAAATATTCAAGGCCTGATCTAGAGGATCTAGGAAGGGAGGTACATAATAGGAAGGCTATGGTGAAGTTCTTATATAACAGTTTCAGGCAGACTGAACAGGAGACACATCTTACGCTTAGGGTGAGTAGCTTTGGGCAATTCAGTTTCCGAGAGGTTTAAAAGGAGGGAAGAATCAAAGTGCAGGGTAATGGATAAATTCATGAGTGGTCTTGGCGGAAGATCACTAGCATATCATAACACATGCAGTTTAGCACCATTATCTGTTTTTCTACATATTTTTCTTGTTTTCTCTGTAAAGAAAACTCCATCATTCAGATGGTTTGCCTCTGTTTGCTAACCTAATCTTGTATGTCACCTTATTTCTCACATATATTCCAAAGTATTTGTTTGGGTTCTATTGGGTGTAAAATGAAAATACACGCTATTCTTCGATGAGATTTTAAAACTTATGAAGGTCAATCCACCTTCATTTTTCCTCATCCATATTAGTTTACGACAGGTTCCTTCATGCACAAAAACTAGTCAATACCAGTCAGCTTACACACACACAGACACGCACAAATATTACAAAATGAAAATCCCATTGCCTAGCATAGATTTGATGATACCAGATTATCACTTTTGCTTAAGTCAGACTAATATTCTCTAACAGAAACATTAGTTTCCATAAACAGTGTCACAAGAATGTAAACATCCTATTTCTCTATTCACAACGATGAATATTTAGTCTCTGTATTCAAGCGATAGAAATACTCCAAATCTGTAGCTGGGGTCTCAGTTCCAACAATATTAGTCTTAGGTCCAATCCAAATGATTCCTTACCTTATGATAGTTGATAATGCTAGAAGATAATTAAAGTAATTCGATGCAGCATACGAGAATGTTGAATTGTTACTCAGCACAAAATTTATTGATTGAGTCTGGAACAACCATTTGTATCTTTTCAAATCACAATAGTCTAATTGCAAGTTAGATTAAATGCTCCACGTGTAGGTAAAATGAACTACAAAGGACCATCACTTCTAAGATCACTCACAGCACGCATCCCATGATTCATTCAATTTTGTTGCGTTCCCGTGCTCTCCATATCACAACAGTGCTAAGCGAATAGCAAAATGGGAAGGAGATAAGGCAAAAAAAACTCATATTCAATGTAATTTTAGCTGAATCATACAAGGTACTGGAAGGACACTTAGTGTTCCGCAAAGGACAAAGCCGAATCATACAGGATATGCGACAAGACACTATCTAGCCCACAAATCCTAGCGAGTAAAGGCGTACAAAACAACAGAAACGTAAATGAGAAGCGCAGAAGGAACCAGTATGAAGAGCGGGACGACAGCAGAATAAGTGTGGGCACTGCCACAGGCCAGGGTGCCCAGCTTGATCTGAACCACATTGACCAAGGCCATCATCAAGAACCCACAACCGCAGACGGAACCGGCACCAGAGACGAGCATGCCGAGGCGGAGAACAGTTTTGTTGATGTGGGCGAAGAACTCGACGGGGTAGTGGAAACCGGGGGAGCGAGAGAGGCGGATGGCCTGCTTGAGAGCAAGGGCGACGAGGCTGGAGAAGAGAAAGGAGCTGAAGGAGTAGACATGGAAGGAAACGAGGTTCTCGGCAATAGAAGGGGAGGCGACGCAGTTGGAATTGGTAATGAGACTGTTGCTAGGGTCGTAGGGGTTCCAAGTCAAACCAAGGAAGACGGCCAAAGTGAAGAGCGAGTTAACGTTGACGATGGCGTTCAAGGCGCTGATATGGACGCTGGTAGTGGAAGAAGAAGAAGACATTTCAGTAAAGACGATGGTGGTGGAATCGATTGCCGATCGATCCCGTGTTGTGTTGTGCTTCTTCTGGGTTAGAAGGGAAGATCACAGTGCCTTTTCTCTTCTTTTCTTTTCCTGTTCTTTTTTTTTTTTTGGGTGGACAACACGTAAAAGTGTATAAGGTACGTCTTGCCCTCTAGGCTCTAGCCTCTCCTTCATTATTTTTCTTCCCTCACTTGTCCTGTCCCAGACAACACGCGCTATCTCCTTGTTGAATGAGTTAACGTCTGAACCAAGATCAGCTATTCAATTGACGTTGGCCCGAAGAGATGAAACTAATGGAAAGACACCGCCATGATCAATATCAACTGAGTGCGGTCTACAACGGTTTATAATTAGTTTATAAATAATTTTTTAATAGTAATTTACAGAATACGAAATAAATATGTGAGAAAAATTTTATCTCAACTTACATGAAACATATTTATAGGAAATTTTCACTATCATCCCAAACAGGTACTGAAATGACTGTACAGATGTTATTAACGGGAAAAATTAATTAGTAAATCCTTATATTTTTAGCATTTTTTTAATTCATAATTTTATTATTTTTATTGAATCTCCGCAGTTTAGTCAATTCTAATTATTAATTCATTTTACTTATAAAGTATTAATTAAAACTCTTGTGTATATGAATTAAGTGACGCGTACTTGTTATAAAATACAAAAAAAGAATATATTTAAAAAATAATAATACCATAAAATTTATTTGTTGTTAGCATGAAAATTAAAAACAAAAATACGTCGGCAACCATTTTCTTTTCATCTATAAATAGTCTATAATATAATATAATTAGTTTTGACAGCAAACTTAATTTAAGTATGGATAGAGCAAGAGTTTCATCATTAAAAACTTCTTAGGCTCTACTTGGATTAACATTTAAAATCATTTTTGTATAGATTGGGATAAAATTTATCTCATATCTTTATTTCATATTTCACAATTTATAATTAAAAAATTATTTATAAGTGTTAATTAATTATTACCTCATGGACCTGGCTTCTCACCATTGCCAGGTCCTATCGGCTACCCTCCTCTAAACAAAATAGTAATACTGCTATTTTGGGTGCAAAATGAGGGGTGTTATAAGCCTAATTGCTTTTTTTTTTAATTTGAAGTATTTTTTATTAGCATCTAATATCTTAAAATAATTTTTTGCTACACCCAGCATTATAACATATTTTTTTGTAACACCCAATATCATAAAATAGTTTTTATATTAAAAGTGTTTTTGAGCAGCACATAGTATCCTAGATTTAGGGTGCTTGTTGCCACTAAGAAATATATTTAGGATACTAGATGTTACTGAAAAAAAATATTTTAAGTTGTTAAATTTATCAAAAAATATTATAGAATGCTAAGTGCTACTAAAAAAATATTTTAAGAATTTTAAATTAAAAAGCAATCAGCCCCTCGTTTTGCAGCCAAAATGGCAGTGTTTCGGGTAGAAGAGAGTAGCAGATGGGACCTGGCGGGCAGCGGAGAGAAGCCAGGTCCCCACCTCATACCTGTTTTCGGAGGAGGCTGTGGTTCTACTTTCTAACTTCTACCCGTATAAACCAAAGCGAGTAGGTGCTGCGACGTGTGAATCCCTCTCTCATAGGGGAGGGGATTTTAAATTGGACTACAAGAAAAAGAAAATAAGGGTTTCATCATTTTTCAAAAAAAAGAAGAAGAAGAAGTAAAAAGGGGGGAAAATTACAGGGTCTAATTAAAAATCATATGAATTTATGAAAACCTGCTATTTAATTTTCTCATATTAAGGCTTATTTGGATTAGCGTTGGGAAGAGTGATTTTTATTTTCATCAACTTTTAAAAATTAAAGTTAGAATAAAAGCCAATTATTACAATATAATTTATTTTTAGATCATTTTTGTTAAAAATTAATTTAGCATAAATTTATTTGAATAATATATTAAAAGGTGTTTTCAACCTAAAGAAAAGTTCGAAAAAAACAACAACTTTTAAATTACTTTTGCCCAAAAATCTTTTGGGCAAAAGCTATCCCAAATATGTGTCAAGAGTTTCAAGTTTCAACTGATTTTTTCCCCTTTTACAACACATGCTCAGTTCTCACACAACACTGATCCAAACGCATTCTTAATAAATGCACCAAATGGAAAATGGGTAGTTTATTAGTTCATAACTTTGTTTGCATTATATATAAAACTGTATATCATGCTATTAACAACTGATAAATGGTGATTTGTAAGAAGAGATACCATGACGCATGAGCCATACTAAAAATATGCTTTTTCTCTGTATAATTTATCATGTTTTTGTGTGATTTTATTTTTTATTCATTTAATACATTTTTGTAATAAAAATATTATAATGATTATCATGCCAGGGCATCATATGAAAAATCAAGCATAATATATGAAAAAAGTCAATATAGGAAATAAAAATCATGAATATAACTTATTTTTCAAGTTCTTCTGTAATATACAAAAATGTGATACAATTTTTTTTTACCAGAGTGATATAACTTATTGTGTATAGTTTATGCATTTATATAGATTAATATGGATTAAAATTTATAAAAACTTTTATTGTAGGAGTGGTTCCCACGTAAATTTCGTATAGCAACGTAATGGTCTGCCCAATGTGCACCTCAATGGGGTCGAGAAATGCATTTTAAGTAAAATAAATTTTATATATTGAAACAATAATTAATTGAATTACCATTTGTTAAATTATTAAAAAAATTTATTTAACACAAAAAGCATTTTGATTATTTTAAAAAAAATGACAGTGGAATTTAAGATCTAAATTTTGAAAGAGTGAAACAAAGAGAAATGTGATTTTTCTAATTTTTTTTAATTTTCTTATCAAACATAATCGGATCGATTTTATTCGTATGTTGCTTCTTGCATTTTTGTGAGGTAAGTCTTTTGGAAAAAGAAAAAAAAATCCTTCTTTCCCACGCTGTCATTCTACAGGACACACACACACACACCAAGTAATCAAAGCTGTGTTTTATAAAAAAGATCTGCAAACCCGTTGTCCTAGCGTAATAGGATGAGAGGGAGTATTGCTTATATCCTCAAATTACAATATGACCCCGTCGTTGAAACCAAACTCTGCGTCCGCGTCCCTGTGTGCGTGTTAATTTCTGAGTAAATCGCGTGCCTTAACGGGAAAAAGGGCTGAATGTACTGACGCAAGTTGCGTGAGTAGGACGCCACCGAAAGCGAGATGCATCACGTGAGGGCACTTCATTTCCCCGCAGTAAATGACAAACTGTATTTCTTTTTTATTTTATGGCAATTTAATTTTGAAATTTAAAAAAGGAAAAGAAAGAAACGCCGTTGCCGGGGATCGAACCCGGGTCGCCCGCGTGACAGGCGGGAATACTCACCACTATACTACAACGACTTGTAGATCGGCTCCGATGCATTGCATTAAGCGTAACGACGTAAGCGTTGATCCCACTAAGACGGCAGAATTATTCTGGGTTCACGTGCTGGACAAAGGGGCCGCTCCCTACTAACCCTAGCAGGTAGCCGTTGAGGGGGCAGGTACAAGCACAGTTTCTTTTCTGCGGAAACGAAGGAGTAGGCTCTTTTTTCAGCCTACCTTTATATCCCTATGCAGCGTCACTCGTTGAAACTCCGTGGAATAAATCCGCAACTTTTTTTCCTACACGACTGGTTGAGAGTTAGTGAGATGTGGTCAGATTGCATGGATTCTAAATTTTAGTTATTATATTTTCAATTTAGCTTTCTCAAATAAAAAATCTATAATTATGTAATGTTATCAACCTTAAAAAATGACTATTTTTCTAAGATAATCTTATAAACCTTTAATAAAATACGGGAATGGACTGTAAAAATTAAATTCCACATAAATCAACAACGGCAAAAATAAATTGAAATAAATGAGATTTTACTGAAGCTGGAGGAAGGGAGGAAGCAAATGTTTTCTAGTTATAATACTTAGTCTTGTCCCCATACATCGGTGGGCATTTGGTCTAGTGGTATGATTCTCGCTTAGGGTGCGAGAGGTCCCGAGTTCAATTCTCGGAATGCCCCAATACGATTTCCCCTTTTTGCGTATAAATGAAACAACAGATTTCCGGTTCCTCCGTTGATAAGAGCGTTGTGAGAAAACGCGCACGAAATCCAGATTTTAGTTTTCACTTTTTCCGAGAATTCACGATAAAGAGATCACCCCAATTAATATCCAATAAAGAAATCACCATAATTCACAGATATAATTTACAATCTCATTTAAAATTCAATGTCAATTCTCAGCTAACTTTAAATACAATAACATGTATACCAACTGCTTTCGGGCTGAACTGCTTCATAACTCAGTGAGAGACCGTAATCCCCCTTAATAACAATAACTCCCAACCTCTAACCACCAATAAATATCAGTAAATAATACAAAGACGAAAAAAAAGAATCCATAATTAAAGGTTACAGACACACGGTTGTCCTTTGATTAACATACATGACATATCGGACACTGCTCATTTTTTTAGAGCACATGATGATTCCTTTTGCCGTTCCGGTTGGTCTGTTTCTGTTCTATTCGCATTACTTGAGTTCAAACAATGCACTTCACTTGAATTGCTGCATATTTTGGCTTTCGTCTCTACTCCAAGATAATTTGACAATACCCTTTTCACCCCAAAACCACGACGGTGAGGTTTGATGATGTTGTTGTTGTTATGGATGAAAGGAGTTCTCTCTCCTCTTGCAGGACTAATGAGCGGTGGTGCAGGTGAAAAGCTACTGGTGCCACTAACAGATTTGTGAGGAGTGCCTGAGACAGACACCGAGATTGGACGACTAACCGTCGAAGAAACCAACGGAAACCTGTCTGAATGCTTCGTCAAGTCGTCCACATACAGCAAATCATCAATACGAGCAAGAATGTTGAACGCCATGCTCTCCAATACCCTTGAGTAGCTCTCCAGAATGGACTTACCCACGTCCTGAAATTGTGTAAAACGAGTAAAAACCATTGCTTTAAGAGAAATTTGGCAATTTGAAACATGCATCTTACATAATAAAATAACAATAATAATGGGACCTTGTTGCATTGGATCTTGCTGGTGTCGAGAGTGGTTTGAGTTAAACCAGGGAACCTCTGTTTCAAGCAAATCAGAAAGTTTTCAGCTCTTTCTGCTAGCAATTCTCTCTTGTCTCCATCTGCCATGAAATCTCTCACCATTTCCCAGGATGATTTTGTTGTTGAACGGCTAGGATTAGGTGCGGGTCTCGAATGAGCCCTTCTACGCCATACATAAATTGAGGCTTCCACTCTGTTAGCAATCTCCAGAGCCACGTGTTCATTGGAAAGATCTAGGCAATCAAGCAGACACTCAGAAGAGAACTGGTCTGATGTTATATAGCGGTATATGAAATCCCCCAGGCAGCTTCTTCCATTCTGAAAACAACACAAAACAAAGTGAAGCCGCTTTCAAGTTGTAATCCTATGATAAAATCAAAATTAAATATCGGAATTGACGAAATTCAGACCTTGGGAAGGGCTTCTAAGTATGAATCAGGAACTTCCATTTCAGCTAAAGCGTTGTCGTTGATGGCCATGGCTGCTTTCAGAATTTGGTTTGCACATTCTCGTGTGTGGTTCAATTGCTTTCTTGAGTTCTCAGTCAGACCTGCAGGAGAGACGCGAGGCACAGGAAGCCACCATTTCTCCTCTTGTCTCTGCATTGGCTTGCGAAACGAGGCTGACCCATCTGCATCTGGGGCCACGATTCCTTGATCAACATACCAAAACTCCGTACTTGTGAAACTGTCTAATATTTCCTGTAATCGAGACAAATACTTATCAGCATACTCAAATCATAATTGTTTCCGAGTTAAAGGCTAATGCTAAGATATCATGAAGTCAGTAGATTCAATATTTACCATTAGCATGTTATCGAGTTTGCGAAGAGCTGGGAGATTAATGAAAAGATCTGACCTCGGCCTGCAAGTCATTACCTGCAGGATTCGCAGCATAAGGAACCTCATTATTTCCCTTGTTTGGAATTTGGCTTAACTTTTCTGGGTACTGATTAAAACTAAGTCCAATTTTACCTCAAGCTTGCTTCCATCGGGAAATGTTTGCCAAGAAGGGATTAATTCAACAATGTGATCTCCAACGCAAAGGAGCCACTCCATCTCTCTTCGCCACATTGCTTTCTTTTCATCAGGAAGAGGTTCTAGTCTCCATAATTGTCCAAATACGGTGGCTAAATGTTGCATAAATTCCAAACTCAATAAATTCATACTTTCAAATATTTAAACGAAAGGAAAAATTTTAAACTAGTACTCAATAATCATACCACAGAGATTAGTAATGGCATTTGAGATGGCCAGAGCTGTGCAAACCCCTTTTCCAGACCCTGACATATCTTCACCAAGCAGTAATTTTGCAAACCTTTCCTTCATCATATCAACCTCTGTTTCAACCGAATTTTTTACCAGGAAACAGCACTAATTAGACCTCCAATAGGCGCGCATAGTAAAACATTTTCAAATTGTTGTCCGATCAAGAACACTGTATGAAACTAGGAAAGTACTAACCTGACATTTTTGAACCGATTCTGCTAAATTTTGAGCTGTCCTCGTGGGACATAGGTTGGTTTTCCTTGTCATCAGATTTACTGCACTTGGAAATTGTAGCCTTGCGAATGGGCCAGCCAAGAGGAGCAGGCGAAGACGACCCTTTTGCTTTAGCTTCTTCAGCTGAATCGAAGGAGCTCGATGCACTCGAACTCGTCTCTCTCGACTCAGCACTCGAATCGGTGAACGACTCAGATTTAGCCGTTTTGCCCCCAGTGGACCGAACCCCATCTTTCTTCTTTTGAGAATGCTCAGTCTTGTTAGATAAAGCTTCCATTTTGAGGAACTTTTGGAAGTTCTCACAACGAAAAAGGCAACCAGGTAGTGACTCACTCGGACGATTCGCAAGGTCTCAACTTATTTCCACCCATAACAGGGAACAGACTTAAGAAATACAAGAGACTGTGAGGTGAGTTTCTTCTTTATTGTGTTCAGAACTCAAAAGGCGAGGGGGTGAAGAATATGTGGCCTTTTCAAATTCTGATTCTGCTCTCTCTCTCTCTCTCTCTCTCTCTCTCTCTCTCTCTCTCTCTCTCACTCACTCACTCACTCACGAATTGGTTTTGAAGGAGGAAACGGGAAGGATAACTGCCAATCGCCACATGCCACACCAACGGCTCTCTGGCTTTCGCTCTCAGCTTGGCTCAAATTTGAGAGTAGAGAGAGAGAGAGAATACGTTCAAAATTATTAGATAAGAAAATTTAAAAGAGGTAGCTGTATTTGTTTGCATACGGAGCTAACAGCTGACGCGGGATTTAAATTACTTTATTGACCTTTACTTTGGTTAATTACCATTTATTTGTTTAATGAATACGGTATGGAGGTACTTATTCATAATAGTGGATTTGTTTGGAATAATTTATAAGTAGCTTTTTAATCATGATTTACGAAATTATATATGAAAAATTTTATCTCAATTTACATAAAACGCACTTATAAATAATTTTAATCGTGATGACAAATAGAACCAGTATTGATTTTGAATGCTAATTAGGCTATGTCATGGTAATATTATTCTATTGCGTATATAAGATGTAGATTTAAGGAGACTTTGCATGCATGAATACTTCATTAGTCCCATCATATCGATCCCATTTTATGTTCTTTCAGCAACGAGGACAGACAATTTATATTTTATTATATTATTTATAAGTTGTGTTCTTTTATCTTAAAAACATAAAATAGTTCTCTGTCGTAAAATTTATTACTCAAAGATACCTAAAATTTATTAGAAGACACAGGGTGCCATCTATTTTCAATTATTACAACTTTTCTTTATTTGTACGTAACATATCTTTAATTATATGCAAAATAAAAAAATTTACATATTATTAAAGATATGTTGTGTGCAATTGAAGAAGAATTAATCTGTATAAGATGGATTATTGCTCCCAATCAAGTACCAGGTTCATGTAACATAACTTTGGGCAAAAAATTTTGTAAAGGGGGATTTTTCAATAATTTTCCTATAAAACTTACATTCAGTTACATGGTTATAGTACATGTCATCTTTCATTATTTAAGTAAAAAAAATTCTTAAAAAAATAGACAGAGGAGAAATTAGGCTCCCATCAGCTATGACAAAGGAAAAGTCCATGTTTTGTAAATAAGTACAGTATTTTCAAAATGAATAATAATTCAGATCCATTAAAGATATTTTTCGCCCGAAAACAGTAATATAATTAAGGATAATTGAGTACTTGTCTTGTTTTTTTACTGAAGCCAAAAAAAGCATTCTAACTAGACTGGCCAGTCGTTTGTCAGGTTGTATGAGGTGTGAAAGTTCTTCAATTTGTCTTCCGTGGGATTTTTCAGACAAGGAAACTGACTGCTAACATTAATGCTTCAGCAAGCAAGATGGACACATGCATGTTTGAAAGAAAGAAAGAAAGAAAGAAACAAGAGATCAGAGACGATCAAAATTCAGCAATAAATGGCACAGTTGAATATACCCAATTTTGATTCAATTCAAAGTTTTAGTATCTTCCTTTGTTTTCTCCTTTTTGATTAAACAACGAAAACAAAAACAAGAAGAAGATACTCGAGGATGCATATACACACACACACATGCAAACACCTTGAAGCACCATCTCTACCAGAACCAACTTGTTTTACTCTATTTTTGTGCAGTATTACCTCATCTCTTTGAGAGCTAATTGACTAATTAAAGTGGCTAAAAAAATAGTTCAGTTAGTTATTTGTAATAAATAAATACTACCTCCAGTCCTAATTATAAGATCTAGTTGACTAATTTGGAGAGATTAAGAAACTTAGTTAAGTTAGTTATTTGTAATAATAGGTGTTGTTTTTCCTAAAATATCTTTGCTAATCAAGTTTGTTATCTATAACTACTGTTATTAGAAGTATTATCATGAAAAAAAGTAGATAAATATGAGAGACAAAGTAGATTGGGGTCTTATATTTAGGACCAAAATAAAAGTCAAATAAGGTCTTATAATAAGAACCAGAGGTAGTATTATCTTTTCTAAAATATCATTATTGATCAAATGTATTGATTAGAACTAATATTATTATAAGGACTATATTAAAAAAAAAGATAAATATCAGAAATAAAATAGATTGGGATTTTACATTTATGACCAAAATAAAAATCAAACGAGCTCTTATATTAAAGACTGGAGGTGGTATTTTGTTACAAGTAATCCAAAAAAAAGAACACAGAAGTCTTTAGCATACATGTATTTTCGATGCAAAATTAGCATATACTCTTTTTTTCTAACCTATAAATATTTTCAGAGGCTGATCGGCTGCATTAAAGAAGGTTCTATTCTTGAGAGCGGTGTTCATGAATTTTCAGTTGGGGCGTTCAATCAAAGATGTGTGTTTCAAACGATTTTAATTAGACGAAGTAAAGTTTCTTAATTCTATTTTACCGAAAAAGAATAAATAAAAGTAAATAGGTCGATGGCGTCTGAAACTCCATTTCATCTTATTTTGCTTGATATCCCAAATTTTATTCAATGTTGCTGACCTTATTGAGCTAATATGTCAGCACTTACCACCCTCCTGTCAACTAATTTTATATTTAATTTGGTTTTAAATATAAAATCACAATTTATTTTGTTTTTTATATTTATTTTTTTTCCTAAGGCAGCTATTATAGTAATTGCACATATTAAGAATTTCATCAAATGAGAATTCTAATTAATACACATGATTAATAAGAGTATTTTATAAAAAAAAACAATACTTATTTATCATAAATAATTAACTTAAAGAATTTTTTTTAATATACTCATATTAGTTAATTGGTTCTTATATTCCTCCAGTCATAGATATAAGACATATTTAGGATTGAAAAGAGTATTAAAGACTGAAAATAATATAATGTATTACGAAGATTAGCAGCGCACTACAAATAAAATGTTGTATTAGCGAAGTACTATTGATGCCTGCTACCGAATGTATTATATACTAAGCCGAGTCATGTGTCTTGATGCTGTTGTCAAGTGACAAGTACTATGCAACGGCCCACTAAATCTAATGGCTTTGTGAAAAAAATAACAATAATAAACTAAATCCCCTGTCTACCTCTGTATACTAAATATTACACTCCTTCTAAATACTGGCTCCAGCCTCCGGTATGAGAGTTGTATAGCTAATTTAAGAAAATTTAAAAAATTAATTAAATTAATTATTTTAAAAAATTAGTTATTTGTAACAAATGTGTGTTGACTTCCTTAAATTATTATTCTTCAATTGTGTGTATTAAAATTTCACTTGGATGAAATACCTTACAATCAATAAGAATATTTTTAAGAATATGTCACAAAGTAAATTTGAGTCAAAATTCAACTAGTTTTTATATTTGAGACAAGAGGTAGGTAAGTAGAAGAAGAACACGAGTGCGGTGATCTCACATGCATGTCAGGGGCAAGGTAAAAAGGGTGATGCTGGCGGTGAGCTTTAGTTCAAATTTGTGAGGAAAGGGAAGGGACAACGGCTATGTAGGAAGAGTGAAAATACAAGTCTCATTTTTTATCCGTTTGGGAAAAGCAGAGCAGAAGAAGCAACGTTAACCTTCACAAACACTTGAGTGGTCCCTCTATTTGCAATCTCCTTTTTGTACGCTTTCCAAATATTTTTCCGCCCTTCCCCTTTTGGCCATATCAGTCATTATAACACTCACTTGTCTCTTTAAATTTAAAGTCTCAGGAAAAGGAATATGAAATGTCGTTAGCTAGGAACAGAGATGTTTAGCAAACCAAACATATCTGGTAAGCATTCCACCTTCCTTTTATTCCACACCAACTCCTTCTTCCCATGTGTAACGGAAACAACTTTGAGTTTGCACTTTCTTTGTACATTTTAGCCTCTTTTTAATTTATTATTTTGTGGGTTGTCTGAATGAATGAAGGAGCAGCGAATGAATTAAAGTCGAGATTTTAAATTTGAAGATGGAAGGAAGAAGGATGAGTGTGTTTTTCAAACCCATATTTGTTTAATGCTTCACGTGAAGTTTCCTATAACCGCCCACTTTTGACTTCTCCACCTTCTGACGCCAAAGTCCCGTTTTCCTATTTAATAATACCTACTTTTATTTTTATTTTTATCATTTTGGGATCAATGGAAGCAGGACGGACCAAGCTTGGAAGTTTTTCTGGAGGTGCTTGTCCATTTACAGGGCCTGTCTGGGATAGTAATAAAAAATTATTTATAAATATGTTTTATGTAACTTAAGATGAAATTCTCTTCCATATTTATCTCATATTCCGTAAATCATAATTAAAAAGTTATTTATAAACTGTTTCAAATATATCTATAGTCAACGGTAACAATCATTAATGAAAATCCTTCAAAATTTCTTGAAAACTCAATAAATAGCCTATTTTAAAACCTTCAATCACCCAACATTGGTCCTCCTGCCCAGATTGTACATTCATTTAGTCCTTTCTTTCAATTTTTCTTCTTTTTTGTTGCTTGGTCTCATCATGAAATTGTATTATTCCTTGTGAATTAAAAAAGATTTCAGAATTTATTAAAAACATAATCCCTCCCGTTCAAACAGTGTGTCTAGTTCACTGGAATGACGGTAAATTATTACTACCTCCGTTCTTAATATAGATCCTACTTGACTTTTATTTTAATCCTAAATATAATACTCCAATCACTTTGTCTCTCGTATTTATATATATATTTTTCAAAGTAGCCCTTCTAATAATAATAGTTTTAGTCAATACACTTGATTAACAAGGATATTTTAGGAAAGAAAACACTTATTTACGACAAATAATTAACTCAACTTATTTCTTTAATCTCTTCAAATTAGTCAACTGACTCTTATAATTAGAACCGAAAGTGGTATAATATTGCATGCTTGTTCAGTTCTCACAGGCTGTCCCCTGCTGTCAGCTTTTATCTCACTAGCCTCAGCTGAAGATCATCCCTTCCGTGACGAAATATAATTGAAGAATCTGGGAGGCCTTTGCTCCAATGTTGGGTCATTACCTGCATGTAACTTTGCTTTTTATGTTAGGTTTGGCGTATGGAAAGATCCTTTTGGAAAGGGAATATGTTTGGTGATGTATATTGAGAATTAGCGTTACATCTGAGGGTTCTATTTTTAGGAAAGCTTCCCTCTCGTGCTTATTCCCATTTTTTGCTTTCATTTCAATTCCCACCTTGTACCAAATGCAGCACTTTGAAAATCAGTTGAGTAAGACATTGTAGAAGGTGTTTGGATGAAATCAAAATCTTAATTTTAAAAGTACTTTTACGGTAGACGAAGTAAATATATAGAGAAGTTTATCTTGATTTTAAAAAAAAAACACTTCTAAAAAGTACTTATTTGATAACCAAACACCCCGTAATAGGAGTACGACTGGATCACTGACGGGAAGCTGCGTTGTGTGCGGGGAAGCCACTTATTTTAGCAGCAAAGCAGTCCATCGCTGGACCGATGGCGGTGGCAGACTCTGATTTGCATGTAATGACTTTTAATGCAAAATAGGGACGAGTAAATTCAATATTAATTTTGGGTCCCCCTTCCAAAGCTTCTAATTCACGCATGATATGATATTATCAGACGCTGATCTGCGAAAATGTACTAATGTTTTCCCTATTGAAAGTTTTAGAGCGGCCGCTTTTTCAATTTTGGACAGTAGCATATAAAGAGTGGTTGATTAAAGTCGAAGGAGCTGAGGGAGAAGAGTGAGAAAATAGTTTCCGACAAAGTAATTATTGAATTACAACAGTCCTCGCCAACCACAAGCACGGTAAATAAGTAACTCTTTTTTACCTAATGCCAATCATACTTTTAATCCTGCTTTAACCCATAAATAAAACAGGTCAAAAACTCAACCAAACGGCTGTTTAATTTGCAAACATGCTCGTCAGATCTATAAATCACTTTTGGGCTCTAAAGGCACTTAATTAACATAACTATAGGGTGTTTGGCAACCTTCAAAAGTACTTTAAACTTTTTCTTAAAACAATGCAAACTCATCTACATATTTATTTCGTAAACCGAAAAAATACTTTTAAAATCATGGTTTAGTTTCTGTCTAAATATTTTTTTACACCTTAAAAAACGGCACAGGCCCTCTATATAGAAGAAATGACACAGGCCGAAAGGCCCACAGCATAAGAAAAGAAAGCCCGCGAACACGTTGTTTGCTTACGCACGTAACGTGTTGGGACATGTGGCTGTCTAGGTGCATGTAGTGGAGTCCTACTTAATTTTTCCTAAAATGAATTTTTTTTCGTTGAGCATTAATTACTTAATTATGAAAGTCTAAATAAAATCCTGACCACTTGATTCCGTGCTGGCCATTTTCCCGCATAATTTGTATGACTGTGCCGTTGCTCAGCGTCAAATACTGAAACACAAAATATCAGTTGACAATTCGTTGATACAATACAAGGGTGATTTAGATTGTTGCTGATTTATCTCTTCCATAATAATAGTACTGTTTTTGCAGCATCTGGACTTTGGATTTGGCATATTTGTTACCCAAACTTACTCTCAGATTTTTCTGCTCTAAAGTTTTAAGGGATACGAAACCAGAAGCATTGCATTGAAGGTATTTCAAGGGACTGACTAACCATCATACCCACTGGGCTTAAGATACTTTCCCGGTAAGGCCCATTTTCATAATCAAAATAGACCCAACTACTCTTTACTGTGAGCCCAAGAACCAGAAACAGGAACCTGCAACGAAATCCAAGAAATATTCTGAGTCCTCAGTCTCGCTACCTCAACGGTTATCTCTCAACACCTGAGTAACTTTTGGTGCAAAGTCAAATATAGGATCTAAAATATATTCGTTTTTACCATACACATATAGATTTGTGGCCATGAGTGGATATGAAAAGTAAATAAATTTAGTTCTATTTCCACAATCTTTAAAGATTCAAACGCCCTTAAAATTACTGCAAATATTTTATCTTCTAAACTGAAGAAGTTTCTCAGAGCTATGGATCATTAATGTAATATCAACCATCGCTGACTTATCAGGCAGCTATAAATGAGAAATTTAGATAATTCGTGTGACGGAGTGTTGAGCCTTTTCTTCCTTCTGACCCTTGACCAAATGAGACAAGGTACTTTAACATTTGAACCCCAAACAGATCCGTTAGTTCCGTGAGTATTGGAACTACTCTGCCCTTTCAGTTTTGTCAGGTTATCTTGATTCAAAGAACATTGCCAATGCCTAAAGATTAGCCAGTCACCACGCTTCAAACACATACTTGCAGCACCATTCATTCAAACTGCAGGAAATTATTATATTACTATGCTGACAACGGCCACTTTGATGTTGGAGCAGATAAAAAGAAAAAAGAACTTCATTTTGAATCTTCACTTGGATAAGTGTCATGCTGAATTTGTTCTTCACAGGATAATTTGGTCACGGCCATGATCTTTAATATTGTCTTCGGATCATAAATTTTGATTTCATCTGGACCCCAAACTCCTCCAAAAGTATGATTAAGGGGTGCAAATATGTGGAATTGATGAGTACTTACTTCTAACAGCATTCAATGCTAATGCGATTATGCAGAAGCAATATTTCTTCTAAAGAATGTCAAGATCCTTTTTCTTATAAATATTTGTGTCAATGGTCCATGCTTTTATTGCACTGGTTTCCCTTGACCACATGATTTCCTCATCTGGATTTGCTGACATGGAAGGAGCAATTTGACAACACGGATCATTTGTCAGTATAGTGTAATTTACTATTTTCAGAAATTATCTCCGGAACACGGCAACAACTTGCATTGATAAACTATTTACTAGTTGATTCTGCCATTAATAATTATTTCCCCTCGTTCTCTCAAAGCCTTTTTGTACCCACATGGAGATCTTCCTTGGGAAGCTAATGCCTGATACAGTAAAAAACCTCTATCTTTCTTTCTCTGAGCTTATCCTTCGTATTTTTACCATAAGTTTTGACCAACGTCTCAAAAGCTAGTTTGAAAACGTTGCCCATAAGCTCTCATTTCAGTATGTTCTCTTCATTTTTTTTTTCGTAGGAGTTCATTTACGCCCTTGAATTGAAGTCTAATCACAACATTGGTACACGTACATTTACAAAGTGAAAGAACACCCCCTAAAATTATGTACTAAAATGATAACATCAAATCTCAATCAAAACCAGCGGTGCACATGGTATAAGTTGGTCTCCCCACCTTTCGTTTTGTTTGGATAACCTAATGGCCTAATGGGAATGAGGAACAGAGCAACTGGTCTAAGATGACTGAGAATTTATTTTAGTTTAGATTCCTCTCCCAATGGCTAGGTGTTTGACTTATAGCCCAAAACTTGCCCTCAAATTTTGCAGTTTTACCTTAAATCAATGTACTTAATAAATCCAATTTAAGTATAACCTGCTAAGTAATCAAGAATCGTACAATTGACAACATCGGTTGCTGCCAATGGTCCAGAAAGATTCAATCTCAGGCAAGTGGAAGGTGTGTGGAAAAATGCACATTTATGGGGCTATTACATCTGATATTGACTCTTACCGTTGAAGTTATTTATATTAATGAAGAAAATGAAGATTTGATCCAGAAATTTCATTTGCAATGATATGTCAATCATGTTGCTCCATTTTTCCTCTGGCACACAACATCAAATGTCTATGGCAGGCACTTACCCCACCCCTCCAAGCCCCCCCCCAAAAAAAAAAAAACATAGCTTTCGATGTGGCTAAGCCACATGATATGGTTTCTCCTGGGGATGTCCACATGCATTATCTTATGATATATATAAAAACAAACTGATGCCAGGAAACCTGCATAGAGGATGCTGCCAATTCATTCAATTAATACTTGCATATCTCTCTCTTAGAAAGTAGAAACATGTGAGATACAACTGTAATGCTGCTGTAAAAAAGTTTCGGAGCTTAATTGTATTGTTCAACCTGGACAAAGAAACTTCCAACACTCTGCCTGGTATTAAATAAATGCTGTGGTGGTATTCCTTTGTTTTCTTCTGCAAGTACTCACTTAATCATTATCTGACATTCTATCTTTCTTTATCAAACGTTATGCCTTTCCTAACTAGTTTACACACTTTACAGCAGTGAAATTGTTTCAGGGATGTTCATGCCACAACTCAAGTAATTATTCTCATTCTCAAAAAAGAAGCCAAACTCCTTTCATCAAGGGAGAGATAAATGTGTTTCAGGTATTTTGCAACGAGAAATTAAATGCACGTACCTGTACAATTCCCTTCTGAGTTCGTTATCTTTTCGTTCATGAACTTCTTGGAGCAGTATTAAATACATTCCTACTCATTTGGTATTACATATCCTTTCCCTTGTAAGAGGCGTGCTGGTTCTAAATGCTGGCATCCATGCATGCTTTCCCTGATCTGTTAAAGATAGACTGATTGATTGATTCAATCACAGTATATATTAAATTCTATCGGCTTAGTTTTATTTTAGTATCTCAAAGACATAGACCACAACTTTTTGGTGCACTCCCACATGAAAGATGGCGACGAAGAGTGTGTGTCTCTGCGTGTGAGTGTCGTGGACTCCATGTGTTGAAATGTTCAAGTGGGGACAAACTTGAATTTATATGAAAAATCTCACATCAGATAAAATTGAGTTTAATAATAAAAATATGACCGAGTGAAATAACCCATAAACTTGAATCTTTAAGATTTTAAGTTAAGATGTGGTGTCTTCTTTTGTGTTCTAGCTCATTTATTCTCTCTTTTTATTTTCGAGCCTCGCTACTTATTCCTTACAAGTGGGTATTAGAGTCAGATTTAATCCCAAGACTTGTAAAAAGACTTTTGGAACTTGTAATTGCACTCATGTTTGAGTCCTAAAAATGGACCGACCCTATTTCACCATTGGTAGGAACGTGGTGTCTGTGAGGTCTTCAATATGAAGAGTCAATAGACTCATACTTGAATATAAGAGATTGTTATGATAATCAAATATAAGGGGACTGAAACTGACATAAAAGGTCAAGTTAAGATGTAACGTCTTATACTTATATGTGTAAGTATGTCTTAAAAGACAAAGATCTCTGCGGAAAGTGTGTAGTGGATGATTACGTGATTGCTGCATTGTTGGATAACAATGGTTGTCTGTACTAAGAATTGTTTATGTGGAAATGAGAATAGTGGAAGACATGTATGGAAGAAAGATGGGGATGAGGTTGGTAAAGGCGGTGATAGATTCCTTAGGCCCCGTTTGGTTTACAAAACACTGCACTTCAATTCATTGCATTTTCATTTCAGAATATTAAACCGAACAGGACATTAGTTTAGTCGGGACCTCTCACCTTAACTTTTGCAAAGAATCTTCCAACACAAATAAAAACTAAAGCCACCCGACACACCCTCTCTTTCCCGCACAACAGAGACGTGTTCATGCACTATGACTAGTTTCTTATAATATCTTAGTAATTCTGATTATAATTTATTGGTTTCTTGTTTCTTTTCTGAACATGTTTTGTCCTGTTCTTGGTAACTTTTCTTCAATTATATGCGCGATGTGAAGATCTTAGTCTGTTAAAACATTATCAAACTTCACGGCTTGGAATCTCTTCGGATGATAGATGAATCAGTTTTGAAGACTCTTATGGATAACATGTACAAAGAGTTGGATGATTATATTTCCTTTATTATATCTTAGGAAAACTAGCTGTATGTTCCCCACCTATATAGACAAAACCTACGAGCATCGCCCTTCAGAATACTTTTACAAGATAACTATGTGTAACATAAATCCTTCACCGAACAATTACCGGGGCATCGCCCTTCAGAATACTTTTAAAAGATAACGATGTGCACGCTTGATGTTCTGTACAAATCTTAATTAGAAAACTCATCGATAATCTAAAGTTGTGACAGTTACTTTTGAGACCGAGACCTTGTTTCTTTCGTTGTCGAATCTATTGGGTATTACTATTCGCTTCTAATTTCCAAACTTCCCTGACAAAAAATTTCTTTAAAATGAAGGACAGTTTATGCCATCATTAACTTTTTTCCAAGCTCAAAATCCCTAATACGATAATTTTAGAAGCCACGCTTGTTTCTTTGCATTGGATGTTTTCAAAAAGTTGACTTACAAAAATACCGCATAAAATTCAATATTCCTATTCAGGTTTGAAGCTTCTGGTGGAGAAAATTAAATAGATTGAAAAGAATAAGAAGTAAAATTGGTGAATTAGCATGAGATCTTAAGTTATTTTAAACTTAAAACTAATCCCTCTCAAAATTTAAGCACATTAAAGACTTTTTGCCTGTGTTAATAAGTAAATTTTTCCAAATCCAAACTTACATTCCCGTCTCCTTATGACAGGAGTAGGGTCACAATCACCTCATTCAATACAGAATAATGAGAAATGTAGAAAAGGGCTGAGCTTATTGAGGGGAGGCACAGGTAACGAACAGTGAGTGGCTCAAAAAAGGGGAGGCATATGTGCAGCATATTGGTCAGTCTTTGGTGGCCACTGCTGTAGCGCACACACTGGGTGCACTCGACAACATTATTTTCTTCAATAATCAGTGTACCTCAAAAAACAGAACATTGGATATTTTATATCTTATATCGTGAGGGGCTAAATAAAGAGCCCCCATCTCTTTTACATTAGCCAATTTCCCCCCGCCTCTTTACCTCCATTATTGTAACACGAATCATTGTCCTTTTCCTGATTGTTGTCACCCCATTTGTTGAAACCACAGCAAATTATAGGCTCCAAATCTTTGTTCCCATCGAATATGTGTGTGTATAAGGTGGTCCAAATCCACTGCATCTCAGGTCGCAACGTACATCCAACATTTTTCTTTCTTTGTTCGCTCCTGCATGCCTCCCTGTTTTCACTTTGTTGTTTCTGTACTGTCACTGTGTAATGCCCTCTCTCTATATGTATGGCAGATAATTGAGGGAGAGGGCAGAGAGAGAGAGAGAGATAGAGATGGTGATCTGGATTCATGTGCAGAATTGGAGCTTTCATTATTGGTTGGATCTGTCCAATATCACTTTGCTGCTCCAGTCAATCTGCATATCGTCCTATATATACTTCCCATGCAATTTCAGACCACAGCAGCTTCGCCGTTATATATAAATATATATATATATATATATATTGAGAGAGAGAGAGAGAAAAAAGGACGTGTGATTCAATCAGATTTGAGATCAGATCTCTTCACATATATATGAAAGAAAAGAGAGAGAGAAGAATTGATGGTATGAGATAGATTCCGACTCAAATTAAAAACTCTGACTTAGTTAAGCTTGTTTGCAAAACGGAGAAGGGGGATGAGACATTATGATTATATAAAGAGAGAATATTTGATTTAGTTGGGGGTGAATAGTGTTAACCCGGAACTGAAATGGTAATGAAGGGAAGGGCACTAATAAAAATTCCAACCTCACAGTAACAGAGAGGACAGGACAAGCAGAATGGAAACTTGGAAGACGGTGGGATTACATATTCAACAGGCATGGAGCTCTTTTCCCCGTATAAGACTTTGACCATTGACTTTACCATTTGGAGGTTCCATCACGTGACTCCCTCGCGGCAATACCTTTTCATGAATCCTATATTTGTACGCGTCCTGTGTACTAATATATATATATATATATAAAAGCATATGTTGAGGAAGGAAAGATTTTCCTGGTTATACAGATCTCACATCTAATCGCAATGGAATCCCATGCATGTCCTATACGAAAGTGGGGCCGAGCATTAATGCTTCGGTGTTGAGAGATGATGGAGAAAACGCCTGAGATCAAACAGCTTATAACAGCTAGCATCCCCAGCACATATGGAGCCTCATCATCATCATCAGCTTGTTTTGTTTGTTTTTATAATGATGACTTGTGATCTCAGATTAATGCATACAATATTAAGGATCAATCAAGTGGACAACAAGCAAAGAGAGACAAGGAAGGAGAATATGAAATTATGGGAGCACACAAGCAAGTACTACTGAAGAAATGGATCGCAAGATGGGAAATTTTCGTTTTTTGGTTTTTTGTTATTTTCTTTGTGGTAAGAATTGAAAAGTTGGGTTATTAGTAAATAGTAGGGAGTATGGAATATGGGCGTATGGCACGTGGGTGGATTGGACCGTACAAGGCTGAGAAGTGCCAGCTTAAGCTGAGTTTTACACTGATGCTTAGTACAGGTTCATGGGGTGGATGTTATTATGCCAACGACGAAGTGTACTATTTGCGGCAACAAAAGCAGATTCAGGTTTACTCATTTTCAAATCTCAAGCTCACCTTCTCCCACCTTCCTCCAATCATGTAATGTTCCCCTCCCCTTTTTCTTCCATTCTTTTTTAAATATCCTCTTCAAATTGATAATCATCCATCCAGCCACAGCCAAGGAAAGAAGGAATAAAGGTGTGTTTGGAGTCACCTCTAAGCGGCTTTTTACGGAATATAACGTAGGTATATAAGGATATATATATATATATATATAAGGATAGTTTTATCTCAATTTATGAAAAATATATCTATGAGTACTTGAATAAATAAGCAGATCATGCCTAATCCCTCTCCAGTAAGTATTTATTCAACTAACGCATTTTCTTCTTCATTATTTAGATGTTAGATGTATGACTGATACCCTTGTAATGATGCCCTTCATCTTTTCAACAAATCATTGTTATTTCAGAATTTCAATAATTACTATTCATTTAGAATGTAAAGAGAAATTAACTATGTTTTCCCCCCTCATTTTCCCTTTAATTTATCATTTTACATGATTAAATAGGACTATTTTAGTGATTGTCATTGCATTTGCCCGGGACCTGGGCAACTGTTTTGTATGAGCATGATTAAATAGTATTTTTTTTTAGATTGCTCAATGCATCTAAAAAAAATATTTCGAGACATTATACACACCACAAAATATTTTAAGACACTAGGCATGTATGATAAAATAGTCTGGGATGCTAAATATATTTTGACCCCATATATTATAATTAAGTGAGTTAGATAATCTTCTAAATTTATTTAAGCTAGCCAAATGATTCTTATATTAAACTGTGGAGTTAGTATTCATTTTGACAGATCATAAAGAAAAGTAAAAGAACTCAAATTAGTCAACTTCTCCCACTGTTAAACCTGTGAGTCGAAATTGGCAGGAGTCACTTGCAAAAATATCATTCCATTTTGCTGCAGATTCGGTCATTTGTTGTAATTATTTTAATATGTATGGATAACTTTAAATGACAAAATTTACTAAGTGGAGAAAACAAATAGTATTATTTTATTTTCTCTATTGAATTTATATCATTGCAGAATATGTTAAAAACAATAAAATTATGTATTTTTTTTTTACTAGATACAGTATCATCTTTCTAAAAACAATTATATTTGAGATATAGCCGAGCAATAAATACAAGCATATCTTCTAGTAGAGATTTAAATCTTAATTCACTATAGTATAAGAGATAATAAAATTATGTTTTATGATTAGTAATTGGGAAAATCATGCAGATAAATATATTTTTTTAATTTTTAATTTGGTATATGTATATTTTTATCTCAATTGAAATTTTTTAATTTTACTCTGTTAGTACTATTAACTTCTCTAATTTTGATCTACGAACGTTGTGAACTTCTGTGCGGGTCCAGTAGGGGTGTGTATGAGGCCCGCATGCCCAATAAGCCCACCCGAGCCCGCAAGAAAAGCGCCCAGCCCAGCCCAGTAAAAAGCTGCCCAAGCAAAAATGGGCATCTTCGGGCTGGGCTGATTCACAGGCAGGGCAGGGCCGCGGGCAGGGTATGCTGCCCTGCCCATTTGGCCCTGCCCAAAAAAATATATAATTATATATATAAGATAATATTATTTAAGCAATTATCTCTTTTGTTTTGGCCAAAAAAATTAGGTAAAATTAGAAAAAATGAAAGGAACATAAAATTATAATTATATAAAAGAGCTAAATATCAAAATATAAGATTCAATATGCTAAATTACTCCAAGTCAAATTTCTTTCTTTTTCTCTTACATCCAATTTTTTAAAACAAAAAAAAAGAAAAATAAAACCACCTTTCAAATTTTGTGCTTTCACATGATTATAAAAATCTGCCAACTATATGAATAAACTAAGGAATTGAACTACTGATTTAGCTTGATTATTAAATGTTCTAATTATTAAATATATTTTTTTTACCTCCTATAAGAAATTGAAAGTTGAAGAACAAGATTACATAGGCCGTATATATATATGAGTGATAGACTCATTCGTGATAATTTTTTTCCTCTCACTTGTCTCAAAACACGATAATTGAATTTTTTTTCTACATATGATATAAGGCATGGTGTCATTACGCTGGGCAGAAAAGCCCGTCCTGCCCAGCCCGTCCTTGCCCTGCCCAAAATGGTTAGGGCTTCTACTGGGCAGGGCGGGGCAGCGGGCTGCAAAACGCAGCCCGCTCATCTTTCGGGCTGGGCATCGGGCAAGGGGTTTGCCCTGCCCAGCCCTGCCCATGTGCAGCCCTAGGGTCCAGTGGTGCTAACAGAGCAAAGTCAAACGATTTAATCAAGAAAAAAATATATAAATACTAAATTAAAAATTGAGCAAAAATACAAATACGTGAAAAATAATGTTTCTTGCAGGGACATACGTATTAAATGAGACGCAATATAATACCCTAACAATAATGCCTTTTGTTAAAATTGTAATGTTATGTAAAAATGACATTATTTATCTCAAAAATTGTCATAAATGTTTTTCAGGGGAAAATCCGAAATCGAGGTCGTAATCGTGAGGAACTAAAATGGGAAATGTGAAAGGCAAAGGGAGGATCACGGGAAACAGCTGCGAGGCAAAAATCTGACCGTTGGGCTCAAATCTTGGAGAACGAGAAGCCACCCTCCCCCAAATGAAGCGAAATTTCCCTCTAGGGAGGGTCTCTCCCTTTCAAATTTTAACATAAAAAGCAAAAATGAAAATAGGCCAGAAGGCAACATGGTGTCAAAACACGAAGGGGGCGGTCAAATGAAGTGATTTGGTAGCTGTTTTAAAGACATGATAGGATTTGAATTAATTTTTTTTGGACTGTTGAAAAAAATGAAAAAATGACCAAAAACTAAATATTAAATAAAAAATATCAATAAAAATTGATTATTATTTGTAAATTTAATATTAGCAACACTAAATAAATTTGAGATGTAGTAATTTTTATCTTTTTTTAGTCAATTTTGTCAAAAACATTGAATCTCAAATATTTATAATTTTATGGAAATTCTCAACAAAAAAAAAGAGAGAGATGTGTATTTGATAGGGTAATGGGAAAAAAATAAAAAAGGAAGGGGAGGGGGTTTTAGGCGGAGATGGGAAGAGGAGGAGGAGGGATGACAGTGACTGCTGACGCTTGAACCCACCCAGGCACCCACTCCTTCCTTCTCTTCTTTTTAGGCGCCAACTTCTGCCATTTTCAAAGTTTTACTGCCCGCCATCCCCATCCCCATTTCCCTCCATCTTTTCATTTATATTAAAATATGTTTAAAAAAAATTTGAGTGAAATAAAATATCTAAATTTAAATAACGTGTTTGAATGCAGAAGTGGCTCTCTGCACTGCCCTCCCTGTACTCTTCATTTCCTGCCAACTCTCTCTGTGTTTGATCCTTCTTTTAAGGGACTGGTCGCCTCGTCGCAGCCAGGCACGCTTAGGCACCCACTCTTCATTTATTTTCAGCCTCCCCGTTTTGAAATATTTAGTTTATTAACCTAAGATGTTTTTCGAGAAATAATTATTTTAAAAGGAAAAAAATAGAAAATGGACAAGACGAAAGCGAGGAAGGGAAAAAAAAAAAGAGGAACTGGTGGGGAACGTTCCCGCCATCTTGAGGAACACAGTGAGTGGTGCATTTTCCGCAGGCAATTTCCTGCTGTCCCCCCCCCCCAATCACAACGTCTCTTTCCTTCCTTATTTCCTTCCCGCCTCTCTCTTTTTGTATGTGACATATAATGAAAATGAATAAATGGGGGTCACGTATGGTTTGGGCGGGAAATTGAATAAATGGGAATGAAGTGGGGGTTTGGAATCCGTGGGGCCCCACCACCACCACCACCACCGGGCAAGGGGATAAGGTGGTTGTACGTAGTACCATTTGGGGCCCCACTCCGCCACGTCAGTCTTCAACATATTTTTGACTCTCTCTTTCTCTCTCTCTCTCTCCCCCATAGGATCTTTGGCCTTCATTCCGGCTCGGTGTCAGGCCTCACGCACCAATTCACGGGATTTTCCTGATCCTCTCATTCTCTCTCTCTCCTCCCATCATTCTCCTTTCACTTTCCCTTTTCCTTCCCCAACGATACTCCTTTCTTTTCATTTATATCTCTGTCGTATGATATCTATTCCTCCTCTCCAGCGTTATATTTCATATAAAATTTATGCCAGTGATTTAACCATTATTTTTTTTTTACCAGCAGTGATTTTACCATTATTACTCTTAAGTGATTCATATAAGTTGCATTCATTAATTAATTTGGAATGTCAAATGGTCGTCTTTAGTCTTTATCTCTGTAGTCTGTTCACAAAAATATACACAAGAATTTATAAAAGCCCCACCCTGATCCCAAACAACAAACAAAAATCAAATTAATCCTTATTTATTAAAATAAAGAGTTCATACAATTTTTGCCTCTCTAAGCTGCCTTTAATTTAGCTTTTATCCCCCAGATTTTTTTCATTTTAAATATTAATTTTTATGATTCCATAAAGTTGAGAAATCAAAACTTAATTATATTACTTAAAACTTGGAAAATTAAAATTAAAATTTATATAAATTTAAGAGACTAAAAATTATATTAACTATAAAATAAAATGACGTACTAGTATTAATCTGGAGGGTTCCTTTCATCCAACCGATTCCCTCGTACAACGCGTATCCTAACAGTAAGTATTCACTGTTCATAATCAAAACAAGATGAAAAAGAGACGTTGGCCAAATAAAAGAAATAAACCAGAAACAGAGAGAGAGAGAGAGCGCAAAGCAAGACAAACAAAGGAGAAGGTACAAACGAGTCCACAATTTATAAACGGATTTTAAATAAGTTGTGATAAAATATTTGCCACATGTTTATGTCATATTTTATAAATCAAGATTCACAAATTACTTATAAATTATTCTAAAAGACCCACGTAAAAGTGATCACTAGTACTGGGTAAGAGTATGTATACGTGGGAATGGAATTATGTAATTGGCATGGCTCCGGCGTTGGAATTATGAGAAGTCAACTTTGTTGACGCAGAGTAGAGCTGAGGGTGTAGGGTAGCAAACTTGTTAGATAATAAACACGAATCCTACGCAGGAGTAATTAGGCTTAGGAATGTAAGTTAAGAGAAGCTGTTAAGAGTCATAAGACCAAGTTGGAAGGAGCTTTGGGGCGTGTTAGTGAAAAGCGAAGCCTATATATATATATGTAGAGCCTTAAGAATCCATGTCGCAATCCAAGTTATGGAAGCGACCACGCATCCTGCAAGCATACCGGCGCCGGGATCCAAGACGGACGAGTGATCCCTTTTTGACCCAATCCACTTATATTAATCCAGGAATCGCTGCAAAAAAGAGCACTTAATTGGGAAAAGAGGAGAAGGTGAAATGGGGGAGGCAGCTTTGCGGCGTGAAATGAGGATGTTCTCATTCATTGGCATGCGTCCAAAGTGGGTATGAAATGAACAATCAGTTGTTCATTGAGTTGCTTTTTTCTTTCTTAAAAAAAAAACAATTACATATTAAAAATAAATTGAAAACAAGTCACCATGATGATTTTATTTATAATGCTTCTAATATCCTAATCTTACTTTGTCTGTACAATAGCACCGCATGTTATTTTTTTTAGTTACATCTAGTATTTTAATTTCTAATAGTACTAGATTATAAATAAGATTTAAAAAGAACTAGGGGGGGCATTACGAAGGAGCGTGAAATGGGGTGGCTTGGCCTGTCAGCAAAGGGAGCAAGACTAGGGGATATACAGAGAATACTCCCTCCGTTCTTTATTATAAGAGACGAATAACCGAATTACGTTAATCAAAAAAACAGTTAAAATTAGGTAAGAACAATCAATGTATAAAAAGTATAATCTTTTTTCCAAAAATGCCCTCATTAATAAGGAGAGAGAGCATGAGAGAGAACAATTAAATTATTAAAAGAAAGAGAAGTGGGAAGGAGAGAGTGTGTAAGTTGGAGACAATAAATATGGGTAAAATAGGAAATCAACACAAAAAAATAGAAACAACTTTTAAGTGTCTCTTATATATAGGAACATGTCATAAGCATCAAATGTCTCTTATAATAAGGAACGGAGGGAGTAATAAATAATAAAATGGGGGAGGAGGTGACTGTGGGTAATCAGCAGTAATAATGCATGGTTATGGGTCAAATATGGCAATGATTGTGTCTGGTTCTTTTGTTAAGCGTCCTACATTCTTCTCTCATTAAAGGCTAATGCCACCCCACAATGAGGGGCCACCGCTCCCGTCTCATCAACCCTTTTATTTCCTGCTTCTGTACGCGGGTTATCCCCTCCCCTGATATTTTTCCAATATTTCTTATCAATTTTAACTGTCTTGCTCACAGTTTTCTCCCTCACATTTACAACATATCCACAAAATTAAACGTTAGTTAATAGAGGAGTTCCCCATAATACAATAAAATTAAAAGGGAAAAAAGACGATTCACGCGAATGAAAGCAGCACATAAAGCTGAGGAAGAGCTACGCTATAAATAACCTAACAACAATACGATTTTTTATACGCACTAACGTTGTTCTCTCTTGAAATACACAATTATAAAATTAAAAGGAATTAAGAAGCGTCGTAACACTTGCCGTTCCAGTTGCTGTGAATATTATAATTGCAAAGAACTGTAAATAGATAGGGGCATGGATAGAGCTTGCAACGGCCAATTCACTAAAAATGAAAGTTGGTTAAAAGCTAACTAGTCAGTAAACAAATCCTTTTAATCAGCACTGCCAGACCTGTAATCCCCTATGGGTTAGCCCGCCAACCAACCTGTATTTATTTCTTGTATTTTTAGAATTTAAAAAATTATTATAATTATATTATTATATATAATATTCTATCTAAAAAATTACAAAAATGCATATCTAATTTATTTGGTGTTTTCAATCAAAAAAAATCTCATTATATTGAATAAAAATTATTAAGAGATGGAAAAAAATTTTAAAAAAAAGAGTAACTAATTGTTGGCTGGTTCATTAGACAACTATAAACTCACCTTGATGAGTTATAGTTGACTGAAACCCAATCCACCTACAAACAACATTTTTTAACCTGACCCATATAACCTTAGCCCATCATTCATATTAAGGCATGGATAAATATATGTGAGTATTATTTATTATAGAAAACAAATCAATCAATGATACAGGCTGGTGAAAGTCAAGCTCGTCCTGGCAAAAGGTGGACTTTTTGAGGCGCAAGTAGTAGAATTTCAGTGTGATGGCATTGAATATTAGTTACAGGGACGAAGAGGGGAATGAAAACTGAGCGACACCATGTGGAGTGTCTATACATGTGTGGCCAAAAACACCATAGAAACAGCAAAATTAATTCTCTGGCAAAAGTAATATTCCACGCCTCTAGCTTCTCATCCAAATTAGAACACACTTGAACTAAGTCCAATCAAAGAGGCGTGTATTAATCAATTTCTTTGTTTTCTGATCACTTTCTCATCTGATTTCAGATTTAAACTGGATGATCCATTTTCAGAACTGCTTATCTTATAAGCGTGTGCCTTGGATCGAGGTCAGACGCGGACGAAAAGTGGCAATTCCTTGTAAAAATCTTACCGTGGAACTCCAACCACTCCTATAAATAAAATTTTGAAAGGTTCTTGGGATGATTTGTGTCGTGTACCTAATATCAAGTATAATGGGGGCAAATATCCTTTTTAAAAACATTTACATGCCTGTTATCCATATATACGTGAGATTTCACTTGAAATGGTACAAATTACCTGCGTTAATTGAATCAGTGTAGGCAGAAGATGTGTCCCAAAATTTTAGTTGCCATGTCTCTTCAATCTGCAGCCTTTCAATGAATCCATATCTTCTGCCCAAAATAAGTTTGCAACATAGCCCATACTCAAGTCCTAACTACTAAGGGTGTGTTTGAATTAGCGGTGAAAAAATAACTTTTTTTTTTAATCTGACTTTTACAGAAGTCATATTGGATAAAAGTAATTTCTTTGAACTTATTGTATAAGTCCGTTTCAGTGACAGAAATCAAATTGCAAAATTGTGATTCCAAACACATGCCAAATTAAAAAAGCTCATTTTGCCAGTAGAGAAGTCAGTTTGAAGATCCAGACGTGATTCCAAACACACCCTAACTCGTTCAATTCTCAATCAATAAAAATCATTTATTTCCTGTATAATTTTGAAAAAAATTACAATTAAGTCTTAAAAAAATATAATTATCAAAAAATTTTAATAACAACCTAACCATCCTATAATGATGAGTCCTGTAGTAAAAACTGACAATTTCTGATCTGTCACTGAGACTAATAGTTTTTTTTTTAATTGAGATTTCATTTTAATTCTCTCTATAATTTTCAAGATTCTATGCATACATGTATGAAAATTTTATTTTTCTTAACTATATAAAACTATTATTAAATTAAATGCGATTTTTATGATTTTAAACAAATATTATTGTTATCTATCGTTTTAAACCATAAACTGGCCAGTGTCTTTATCGGTGCTTATCAATCTGCCCACTTTTAAGTGGAAACAAATGTATCTAAAGTGGTGTCCGAATTATGCTTGCATAACGAGGGAGGTGTTATCGTACCAGTCGCACTCTTGGCGGTTTTATATATGTTCAACTGTATTTCTGTCCTTGATGAATGTTATGATCACCACTAGACGCAGCCGCCATATCCTGAATAGAATTTGAACCCAGTTTTTTTATTTGTTATTTAATAATTTGGTGAAATCATAATAAATTTGAAGGTTAGTTTTTTCGGAAAAATGACCTGAATACTCTGAAACAAGGTTGTGTTTCGTTGTGTTGAGAGTTAAATTGATGATGTCTTATTTATCTTTTGCATTAACGTCAACATTCATTCAAGTAAATCTCATGTTACTTAAATCCAAGATGGCAAAACATATAATGTTTTTTGAACGTGGTGTGGCTTTTTTTTTTTTTTTAAGGCTAAAGTATTTAATTAGTCATTTAACTTTATATAAAGTGTTGATTTTACCCTTTGATTTTAGTTGGTATATTTTTAGTCTTTTAATCATAAAATTATTAGTCATAAATAATCTTTTTTATAATATTTGAGAATGTTTTATCGACATTTAAGATTTTAATATCATTATATTTTTAATCACAATTTTGAGATTAAAAGTAGAGGTGTTTATAGGACGAGATGACCCCATTCCAGTTCCAGTTCCGTTCCGTTCCAATTAAGACAGAACATAACTGGGACGAAATAGCAATGTTCCATCCCTCTTTTTGGATTTTTTTTTATATTTTCTAATTTGAAAACTAACTACACATAAAGTGTAAAAACTTGTAATAAAAATTATGTGAGGAAAATAGATAAAAACAAGGAAACAAGGACAAAAAATGTTTTTTGTAACCATGAGAGATAAAAAATAAACAAACATAAAATATTCACTATAAAGAATGTCATGTAACCTGTACAAAAAAACTTATAAACGAATAAAAAATAACAACTGATAAATATCATTACCAAAATACTATTACAATGATAAATAAAATAAATATATAACAACTAAAATAAAGATGATATATTGGGAAGGGATTAGGATGGGATACCCACGTTTTGTCCCAAAACAATATTGTCCTGTCTCACCTTCATCCTGTCCTAAAAACTTTTTGGACAAGATTGTCCCATCCCAGAATGCCTGGGATAGGGACAAGATGTTGAGACGGAACAAAGTTAAACACCTTTGATTAAAGGAATGAAAATATAATTTTTAAAAACAAATAACTAAATTTGAAATATCATATAAAATTAGATAATTAAAAATATACTTGAACCTGAAAAAAAAAAATCATAATTTCCCTTTCCACATCTTTACCCTTTGGTTTTATATCTACGTAAAATCATCAATATTAACATCCCGATAAGTTAAATGGTACTCCTCCGGTCATAATTTTATAAATGTGTATAATGGTTTTATATTTAGAATCAAAAGAGTATTAATTATTGCCAATCCAATACAAACATAGTTTGAACACCTTTGATTAAAGGAATGAAAATATAATTTTTAAAAACAAGGAACTAAATTTGAAATATCATATAGAATTAGATAATTAAAATATACTTGAGCCTGAAAAAAAAATCATAATTTCCCTTTCCACATCTTTACCCTTTGGTTTTATATATATGTAAAATCATCAATATTAACATCCCGATAAGTTAAATGGTACTCCTCCGATCATAATTTTATAAGTGTGTATAATGATCTTATATTTAGGATCGGAAGAGTATTAATTATTGCCAATCCAATACAAGCATCCTTAATTTCGATGAGGTGTCTCGTGACTGAGAAAATGAGCCCGCATTCTCACATCTTATTTGGCATATGAAAAAAAAAAAAAAACTTTGTTTGTGGAAAATTAGCAAGATGACCTAGTAAGATGAAGCCCTTTCTTCCGTTCTTATTTTCATACATCCAAATAAGTTACAAAGTTGTCAGCTCGTCTTATTCATGAAATCACGTCTAATGGTTGTGTCAGATAAGCAATATTTAACACTGTTTAACTTACCAACATTAACATTTATAAATTGATTAAATTTCAACGATGACAATTAATAGTTTTATATTTCAGAATCAAAATTAAAATGTGATTACCAAAAATTATATTAAATCTTGTTTTTTATAATTATTATGACTAATTAGTTAATTGGCTAACTTTGAAATGCTTTATTTACATGTATTGCACTCAATATGCAAAATGTAACTGTCTATAATTTATAAATAGTATAACTTTATTTTATTCAAATTTAAAACTGATACATCACATGCACATAGGTTGGTTGGTGTCATGGTTGTATTCCTAGCTTGCCCAACCACCTAATTAACCGTATTGTGGTCTAATTGGGTTTATAGATAATTGATGATTAAGGCATAATCAACGTCATGAGGTAAAGTTTCATCATATATAAAATTGATGCCCAACAATTGCTTTGAAGGGAAAAGGAAGAAAGAAAGGCACATCATATATATATATATATATATATTGGATATACGGGATCCCCATTATACATCCATCACTCACTCTTCCTAATCATTTACAGCCTCTCATTCTTTCCTCATCATAATCTGCAAATATACTTTCACAAACCAATTTGCTAATTTTACAAGCAAATTAAAACATAAAAGCTGCCACCTCATTAGCCCCAAAATCATCATGAATCATTATCGCAGTGCACATAGAAATCAAACCGGAACAAAACTACAAAGTCCCAGGTCACTGTTGAGATACAGTAACTCCGAGGCTTATTTTATTGGTAACAAAAGAGAAGCAATTTTTGCCTCATTAATTAATAATTAGTCTGAACACTGGTTGGTGAAATAATTTGTTGGAATCAAACATGGATTAAATATAATACTGACTGCTGTAGCGGCAGCGAGTGTATTTTGTTTTATTTCTGCTGTTGCATGTAAGGCTCCGTGGGAGATATCGTGCCTGTTTGAGAGAGTTTAAGAAATCCTCTATAAACATGTTTTACGTAGAGAAAACTCTTCTCATATACTTGTTTCGTATTTTATAAATCACTATTGAAAAGTTACTTATAAACTGTTCTAAATGGGCCCATCAATATAAAAAAAGAAGTAGATGTAATCATTATTTTTTTAATAATAATAATAATGGGAGGAGGGAATACTATAGTTCAGAGCAGGAGTCAGAAGAAGCTTCAAAATTTAAACATGAAAAGTGGAAATGGCCAAACTGGGGAATTACTGGTAGAGACAAAAGATGGGAATAAGGTTGGAAAGGAGGTAAGTGAACAGGGGATGATGATACTAATTGCGCCATTTATCAAAACTGTTTGAAAATTCAAAAAATTTGGAGGAGCAAGTAGTAGGGTGTAGAAGCTGTAAAACACACATCCCCATGTATGACAATTATAATCATACTTTAATGGTTGAGCTTAATTAATCTCAATTAATTAGCCCTAGACTGGACATATGGCAGGTGAGTTATATACAATTACAAGGACAAATGTCTCCAACTACTGGGCCCCATCCGCTCGCTATCTCTCTCTCTCTCTCTCTCGTATTTTGAACTGTCTTAGAGGGACCCTTAAACCTTAATAAAGGCAGCCTGTCTTCAACATTCGATACTCCAACTCTTCTTCCTCTCACCCCTTCTCTCCTCTCTCTCTTCTCTCTCCCCTTCTGCTTCGTCTTCTTTTTGCCCTTTTTCTTCTTTAGTCTATTTTTCTCATCTTGGGCCTTGCTAAACCCAGCAACCTCAGCTGGGTCACTGTTAAATCTGCAACTTTCCTCATCTCCGTCCCTGTAACGAATCATGGCTATGGCGAAAGCGGTGAATGATGCCGAGTTATGGCTTCCCTCGCAGATCCTGACCGATGCCGACATCCTCGGCGACAAGGAGAACGATAAGAATGGCGTCAACGCTGACTTGGATGCTTCTTTCGGCTTCCCCTCGGAGTTTCCCTACGATTTTTACTCTTTCGGGCCTTCTGGCTCCGCTATGAGCTCGCCGGTGGAGTCGGTGGCTGGTTCGACGGAGACTGATAGCAGCGGTAGCGACGTTGACGAGGACTTCTTTGCGGCCTGGAGTCGCCGGTTGAGTCAGTCGTCCCTCTACAAAACTCCAAAACTCACTGTCGCCACTTGCTGCGACAGGGACAAAACTGAGGTAAGACTAAAGAGTTTGGGGATTTCTCCGAAATTTCAAATTTCATTTTCGTATCACCCTCCCTTTTAGAACTGATTCGGGTCGGTTCTTTAGGTTCAGAAAACTCGTGGCTTAGCCCGGTCGCCTCAGTCGACTTTGAGCGGAATCGGAAGCTGGTCCGGTAGCAGCGCTGTCTCTGGCGACAGAAGCCCAAGTATAGGTTCTCAGGTTCCATCCCCTCCAACGACGCCGTTTCCTGCAAAGAATGACCTCGCCTGGGATGTCATCTACGCCGCTGCTGGACAAGTCGCGAGGCTGAAGATGAACAGTGAAGTTTCCAAGTACGATTTCCAGAACGGTGCGTTTCTCGGTGCCCCTCGGCCTGCAATTCCAAAGACTCAAGCCCCATCGATTTACTCGAACCAGAGCTTCCTTCAGGTGAGTTTAGCAGATAACAACGATCATTCAAAGCTTAGTTAGAATTGACACTTGGCTTCTGCCTTCGCCGGCGAAGGTCTCAAGGGATTGTTTTCTCTTTTAAGGTTCAGGCTCAACAGGCGAGCCAGCAACAGTGTACTTCTGTGTGGGGGAGGCAAGCTAAAGCTGACTGGCTGGCTCAGCAGCAGCAGAAAATGCAAAACAGAGCTGTGCGCAATGTTGGGTACGAGAGTGTGAAATGTGGGCGTCCTTTGTCTATGCCCCATTGTGCTTGGTCTCCTCTCCAAGTTCAAACCCACAATCATCAGCAGGTGCAGCTCAATGGATCTGGATCACGAGCCGCCGCGAACGGCGGATCTGTTGGTAGAAGGGGATGTGGTGGAACAGGGGTTTTCCTCCCTCGCCAGTACGGAAACCCACCAGAGCCTCGCAAGAAAACAAGTAACCGCTTACTCTGAACTTGTTTATTCTGTAATGTGTTTCTAATTTGTCTGTTAAGATTGCATCTAACATGCAATGGGTTCATTCCCCTCAGGTTGTGCGCCTGTCCTGCTTCCGTCCAAGGTTGTTCCTGGTCGGAACTTGAAGAGCGATGACCTGAATGCAGCCAATCAAACAGGCTTCTCCGCAGCATTTGCCGCCGAGTATGGTGAGTTTGATTTTATCTTTTCAGTCCCCTTGAGGAACCCTCTTAAATGTAAAGTGAATTTCATAGTTAAAACTTGTTTTACTGATGGATTTTGCGTTGTGGTTTTTGATGTTGCAGATGCATTAGTGGCTCGAAGAAATGCTCTACTCTTGCAGCAGCAGAGAATAAGTGGTCGGCCAGAGGAGGTAGCGAACCACGACCTACGCTTACCCCAGGACTGGATATACTGACCGAAGCAAGAAGATTCAAATTCTCCAAGTTAAACTAGTGAAGTGGGGCAAGTGCAATAGGTTTTAAGTAGGGATCATGGTATTTTGGTTTTAAAATTTTTCAATAGGGATGATGAAGAAGAAGATATTCAAGAATGTTGTGTTAGCTTTTAGGTGCAATAAAGCAATATCTATATTTTTTGGGATAAGATTGCGGGTTGTAGGTTGTGGCTTTTCGTTGCGTAAACAGTGAAGAAGAAGAAATAGGAGTTTAGTGTTTTTATTTTGGTTGTAATAAGCTAAAGCTTAGTAGCCGATCTTCTTCCTTCCTGCACTAGTGGGTGATGGGAAGGAAGAGGAAAGTCGGGAGGGGGAAGAAGTGTGAAGCAAGTTAGTAGTAGCGTCAGAGATTGGAAGTTTTTACCCAGAACTTGTAAATCCCTGGCCGGTAAAAAAGTTATGTAATAATTTATACTAAGTAATAATAATATTAATGTTATTATTTCTTCATGTTGTGCTTTTGTTGCTGTTGGGTTGTGCCTTTGATAGCTGTTAATGAAATGGAATCATTATGAAAGATTTTGAAATCAAAAAAGAGGGAAGGGAGATTCAATTTGAGAGGAGAATCAGGCGAAAGGGACAAGCCTGGGATTGAAGGAGACTGGATGGGGTATTCTGGTCCACTCAGTGGGTTCTGGGCCCTTTCTTCCTTAAAAGAGGCAAAATTTCTCTTTATAATACTTAATCATTTATGTATTTTTATCGATATATATGTTCATGGCGAGGAGTGGCATCGCCCTGGCTAATGGCTGTAAACGGAGACATGTTTGAATGTTGTAATTTTTGCTTTTACGAGAGTGATGGGCAATATTTAATATATTTTAGCCCTTCTTTTTAATTTCATGTTACATTGGTGCTTTATTTTTTTTTTTTTAAAAGGAAGTTTGCTTGACATGGAAATATGAACTTCAACACTGGCGTGGTGCTTCCCCAAGTCCCAAGGTTTTGGGTTTTCAAGTTGAGGAGTGAGGGAGACTAATTTAATTTTGAAGTGGGGTAAAGGAAGAACAAAAAGTCTCAGTTCAAATTTTATAGATCCTTTGATTTAATTCCTGACGTTTGCCACAAACACATTTTTGTTTACCATTTCCGTTGGGCAAAAAGAATCGGCATGTCTAAAGAAGATTCAAATCTGGAACAAGATTATGAAATAAAAAATTGTGTATGCATTAGTTTGATTCGAATCATTGCAGCTGATCAGTAACGGCCTAATTTAAGATGATCTTCTACCAGGCAAATTTGCTACCTCCCGATGCGCTATTGGATTGTTGATTTTTGACCTCATGTTAAGAGAGGTTAGTTGCTATGCTGATTTTCGGGCTTTCAAGGTTATCAAATGAATGTGGAAGATGTAATCATAGGTACCACTGAGATCCTAAATGTAAATCATTTAGAGGGAAAAGTTTTGGTAAAAATAAGTGTTTGGGAACCTTATATGAGTCTGTTTAACATGACTTATAAATAACTTTTTAATTGTAATTTATGAAATACAAGATAAGTATTTGAGAAGAGTTTCATTTTTATTTACATGAGACATAATTATAAATGATTTTAAACGCTAATCCAAACAGGGCCATAAGAAACTTAAAGTGCTTTTATGCAAGTTGGAATAAAATACCTCTAATATATTTATCGTGAACTCTATAAAATCACAATAACTTTCCAAAAACTATTCCAAACACCCCTTAAATCACTTATAGTATATTTAATACTTACTTTCTAATTGTATCCTTATTTAATTCTCAGAGAAAGAACTTTAAGAATAAAATTGATTTTTTTTTTCAATTTAATACATTTCTTAATATACGATAATATGAGACAAATGACTTGTATCAATAACAAGTAACATTTCTCTACGGGGGGAGTATAGAGCCCCACTTGGATGGTTTTATGCATCGATTTCATTTAGCTAGTTATCCTCATACATTTTTACATGCCCTTTATTCCGAAAATAATTTTTAAAAAAATATTAAAATAGTTTTTAATGTTTGAGTTCAATCATTGACATAGTTCATCTTAATGTTGAGTGAGAAAACTTAATTAACTCGACGGATGAAGTTGATGATACTATTATATTGAAATGGGTGAGGAATTAATGAAGTGTACTTGCTTTATCCATTACTAGGTTCATTAACTCAGAGTAAAATTAATTATGCGAGTAGGTTAGCTCACCATACCAACTCTATTTTAAATACTGAAATCACATCGTGAGATGTACCCCACTTGAAACTTTACATTACGGAGTACTTATTAATTTAACAAAAAACTCACACATACTGACGTAAAAAAATAAATGGCTACAGCAAGGTTTGGTACCTAACATATAAATCCTCGTGAAGGTCATAAATTTGATATGAGGTCGCATGTGTGTGCTGTTGACTGAGTCAAAATTAGAGAGATGTTTTTTTTTTACCCTATTTCTTCCAGGTGTCCATGCCCACTAAAATTTTCAAATGATTTTGATCATGTGATATGTCGTTGCCCCTTCACGTATCCGCATATATTATGTCTTGTCACTCTTTTTTTTATTACTCTTCCAGTCCTTAATATAAGACCCATTTAACTAATTTGATTAGATTAAGGAAGTTAGGTAAATTAGTTAATTATAAGAAAAATGACACATTTTTCCTAAAACACCATAATCATCTTTTTTATACCCCCTTTCCCTATTCTATTTGATTATGGCTGATGGAGTATCTATAAGGGTAATTTAGAGAAAATTGATAAATATGATAAATGGGTCTTATATTTAGGACCAAAACCAACTCAAGAATTGGGTCCTATATTAAGGACCGGAGGAGTACTATTTTATCTTAATTAATCACAAATTGACCCTCAATTTTCCGATAATAAGCCTTCACGCCCATTAATTTTGCTCACAGTCTTGTTCATTTTTTGTTCCATTATTCATTTATGTATGGGACTATAATTGAAAGGCTAACTTATATTAATTAGAAGAGGAGGAGTATGAATTTACTGAGAAAGGTACGTGAAAAATAAGATATTAATGAAGTGCTAAGATGGAACGGGAACCGGGAAGTAGTGAAAGTACAGCCCCATAAAGTGAGGCATGTGGGGGGTTTGTACGGCCACGCCTGTTCTTTTGATTTCCACTTTCTCACAGTCTTACACAGACTTACTCTTTTTTTTTTTTAATTTAAAAAGAAGAAGACAATTAAGTTATATTTTTTGGGTTCAAAATATAAACTAAATTTTATCTATTTATATTTATCAAGAAATCAATTAAAATCAATTTAAAATAATAAATATGTAAGGCATATATTTGTTTTTTTAATATACTCTTATTAATGAAGAGAATAAGTAAAAGATACAATAAATTAATTAAGAAGAAAAGAGAATATAGGGGGGATAAAATTAGAAAAAACTCATTAAATATTTGAACAAAAATAAATGTTATCTTATAAAAAAAAATCCTTTTAAAAAAGTTTAGCTTAAAAAGAAGAAGACGATTAAATTATGATTTATATAATACTCGTATAAAGTAAGTGTGTAAGATCTCACCTAAGAAAAAAAAAGTAAGTATGGAAGAAAAATTTTATTTTAAATGACATCAATAAATATTTTTAAGAACCTAAATTGTGATGCCAAACAAGCACTACAGGTCCCAAAATAGGATTGAGCTTGTAACATCTATTATTAATGAGGAGATTTCATTTGACAAGGCTACAAATGGAGGCACACAAACTTACTTTAAATTTACATATTTGAAGTCAATTTTTGAATCAATAAGATTGTGTGATGTTCCGGTTAATCACTTGGGCGGTTGATTAGGTCACATGATTTGATCTGTTGAATATTTCAAAATGGGAAAAAAAAAAGCAATAAACAAAGGGTGGATTTTGCACTTTTCAGCATCCTAAGAACACTCTCATTGGCTAACAGTTCAGTAACTGTGCCGTCACCGTTTCAAGTTTACCTTATTTGTTGCTTTTGCTGTTTCGGATTGTTAATTTGTTTCTTACTTTCTTTTGTTTGGTTAAAATCAAGACATTCCATTCATGTCACCCTTGATTCCTGACAATTATCTCAGCATTAATACTAATAATGTGTTATGATTTTTTTAAAAAATAAAATAAAAAGGGTAGGTGTTTGTGGGAGGTCATCATTTTGAAGCAATTTAATTATTGGGCCTTGGCATAATGGCATGCATGGGAATGGAATGACCATATGTAATGCTTAAAGAGCCTCTTTTACGAAATTAACATTTTTTTATGCAAAAAAACATAAACTAGGTTTGGATGTGCCTTTGCTGGCAAGATTGCTAACAAAGGCACCAAAAATAATTGAAAGTAACGTTTAAGCAATATGGAAGGTCACACACGAAGTTGTGATGTGATCATATCATGTTGTGTGCACTATGTGACATCCACTCTTTTTTTTTTTAAAAAAAAAGATTTTGATTACAACCCATCTTAATATTTTTCTCCATATTTTATCTTGATATATTTTTTTAATTGAGAATATGATGTTACATAATACAATCCTCCTCACTTTTACGTTATGTGTGACAATTTGTTTTTAATTTCCTCTTTCTCAAAGGTTTAAGAATAACCATCCAAGCCGTATTTTATAGTTTTTGTATCATGAAATTTTTTAATTTAAAGAAAATATTAATAAATAGTGATTTCATATTTTCAAAAAAATTTACAAAAGAATGACAATTAGGAAAACTCAGAGCACCCAAAGTGCACAAACAATAAAATTAGTGCAATGGAGGCCTTCCCTTGAGCAAATCGTTGAATTAGGGATTCGCCCAATATATTATTATTGAATTAGTGATTCACCCAATAAATTTTTCTTTCTTTTCTCTCCTTTTTTTTTTTTTTGTTGACGACTTGGAGCTGTGATGGTGATGTGAAGGTTAGGAATGGTGGTGGCCTCCCAACTACTTTAATAGGGCTACAGTGGCCCATATCTGCAGCCGTCAATCACGTTTCTTCTTGGTCCATCCGAATCCGCCAACCCGATCCATTCACTTTACATGCATCCTTTACTTTCACATAATCATGCAACCTGTCACAAAGCGTAAAAAATACACTATATCTCTTATCCTTTAAATAATTATCTTACATTTCGTGTTTAATATAACACCTAATTAATTAAATTGAGAAGATTAAGGATATTGAATACATTACTTCTAAGTATTATATTATTGTTTTTCTCCAAACTAGTTTGCCCGGTTTATAAACTTATATATAATCTAATGATACATATACATATTTTAGAGAGATTATATAATATATGCTATAATTAAGCATACTTTTTAATTTTTTAAATTAGTTAATTAGATCATATATTAAGGATTTGAGCAGTAAGTACCTTAGGACATAGAATGTAGCTGGCAAATATCAAATCATAAGTGGTGTGTAGTTGGGGCATGATATCACTTGTAGAAGCTTCGACTTTTCAGGATCCAACATTCTTAATTTTGTTGATTTAGAAAATGAAAAGTGTAAATTGCAAGAATTAAGGCGTTCATTTTGGGCTTAAACTAGTTTTGTTATATGATGTGAATCTCATCCATCATATCCGTTCCAATTTTACGCCTTCCAGCCTATACACATGACCTGTCATTAAAGCCGAGCCAACAAAGCATTTTGTCACCCACCATTCTTCTTTCCATTGACTTTGTTCAACCAAAATTTGATTCTTCTTCAGGCTATACTTTTGTAACCTAATTTTGTTTTGATATAATTTAATTTCGAATGCTTTGTACGCTTTTACTTATGCCTAAATTCTATTATGTTTTAATTTATTCTCCAAATTTATCATGAATTCGTTTCATCCATTCATATTGCAAGGTGGTCTGGAATTTTGAATGATGAAATGATCCTGATATAAAAAAAAAACAGTAATATTTCAAAAATTAGACAAAAAAAAATCAATGTAAAGTACTAAATAGGAAAAATTCTCCAACAAGGATGTAAACCTTGGTGAGTTCCCAACTCCCATTAGGTTGTGTGACTCTAATTTTAACTTCGAATTCAGGTTTATGATGATGGTATTGTTTGGGTCAAACATTGTGTTTGATTAAGCTTTGCCCTATTTGTGTGTGTGTGTGTTTTTTTTTTGGTTTTGGAACTGTTTGATGATGTGTTGTTGTTTTTCACTAAGCTAAAATACTTCTAGTGAAAAAAAATACAATAAAAGGAAAAGCAAACCTATTGATATTGAAGAAAAATAATAAGAATTGAAATTTATTTCTGTTATTGCACATGCAACCAACCATTATTTTTGTGAATTATATATAAAAGTAGTGAGGGTTATGAAAGTGTTCGTTACTACTATTATTTTGCTGGACCGAGCATATTGATACATTGAATTTTTTTTTTTGAATGATGATACATTGAATTATTGAATGTGAGAGGTCCCCCCCCCCATTTTTCTTTAAAAAAAAAAAGTTGAAGATCAGGAATTGAGCCAATCATGGGGAGAGGCCCACCCAAAGAAGCTTTGGCATCTTTTCGTAAATCCAATGAACGTATTTTCATGATACTCCCCAACTTTAGTGTTGTGGAATTCACTTCACCCATTCAATCATTTGCATCCTTCCTATTCATTTCAAACCTTCATGCTTTTATTATAATTAAACCCATAATATAAAAGCCTGTTATCTCACTAAAAAGCCTGCACAGTTTTTCATAACTGAAAAAAATCCTACAAGTTTCTTTCTTATTAACTAAACATTAGACTTGGATCGTGTCTCCACAGTGCTAGTTAGGTTCACTGCCTCTAAAACACCCAGGCATGTTCTAAAATTACCACAAAGTAATTTGAGTGAAGGAATAATTCCTCACAATGTGGCAAACTAAAACTCAAATTGCCACTTCAAACAAGATTGTCTTCGATGAAAAGATACCGATACCTAAAGGAAAAACAAGAAAGAAGAAAGCTACAAAGTGCGCACAAGATAAAGGTTCAAATTGTCTAACTGATACATTCCTTAATACTTTTGCAAGCTGCAAATCCTCCACTGATGGTACGTGAGTTTTCAAAAAAGAAAAGGGGCTTCAAATTTATGAACTATTAAATCTTTTTCTTTGTTCTGGTTTTATTTTAAATGCATAGGCACAAGAAATATAATTTAGAATCGTGGCAGTGGCCCAACTTAGTTTTTATTTGATCATTTCCCATGACGCGAATAAGTTAGTTAGAGCCGAAACGTTATGAAGCCCATCTTCATTAATAATAGGCCTGGCACTGTACATTGAAATGGGCCAATTGGGCTGGGAAGAAATGAATGGGCTGAGCCTTTTAAAGTTAAGGAAAACGGATCTTATATCATGACAGAGCTTCCCGGCTCCACGTCCGAAGGCCAACATTACACCTAATTCAATTCCCAGGATGACAAACTGAGCCTCTCCAACTTCACGCAGCCTTTTAGGCCCTCACAGAAGAGCATTGTGGTGGTAAATATATTCAAAGCTTGAAAAGTCTCCTATTTTAACATTTAATTTCAACCTACATTTTTGCTTCGTTATATATAGTACAGATTTCTTTTCATTTCTACTTGTTCTTTTTTTTAAAAAAAAAAAATTTTGGCCAATTTCATAGTTTGATTTTTTCCTGCTATCCTCCTAATCCTATTCAAGGGGTTCAAGGCACTAAATATGGACTCTCAGCAGAGATTTGAACGTGACTAAACCCTTGGTTCATCGTTTGCTTTTGTTCCGAGTTCCAACTTTCATGTCTCCTTCTCCACTTCCGAACCTTTTCTGTTGCCCGGTCTTTTTTTGGCTTCATTTCAAACACCATGGAATCTTTACTTTGGAGGAATAAGTTTTTCTATAAATACCCTTTTCATGTTATACTTCCTGACTCGTCATCCCACTTGGCCCAGTGCAAAAATAGTATTTAGCTCTTGTAGTTATTTCATTGTGGCGTGAGAGATTATTGAAGCCCAACATAAATCAAGCCCAACACCTAAGCAAAAGCCCAACGAAGAGTAGGATGTTGGCAGAATACTTTTCTTGTTAATTTTACTTTACACGTGTCTTGCTTGTAATGGAGAGAGTTCTCTATATATTGCTCTTTACCACTGTTCATGTTGATACAATGAATATACACAATGTTCTCTCGTTCCTTGGGCGTCCCTGCTTTTCTTTTCATTTCAATCATGGTGCTTCGTTTTCACTTCTGCTTCAACATGGTATCAGAGCATAGGCTACTCTAACCCTTAGCAAATGTCTGGTTCTCCTTCGCCCAACATGTCTTCTACTGGTTCTCCTCACACACACTCAGAACGGTACTGTTGAACACAGACACTGCACCATTGTTGAAACTGGTCTTGCTCTTATGCATCATGCCTATGTTCCACAAGCCTACTGGTCATTTGCCTTCTCCACGGCCTCCTTCCTTCTCAATTGATTACCAAGTTCGGTTTTACATGGCCAAAGCCCATTTGAGATCTTAAATAAAACAAAACCTGATTACACTTTTTTGAAAGTTTTTGGTACAGGCTGTTGGCCCAATCTGCGCCCTTATGTTTGTCACAAGCTAGCACCAAGATCCCATCTATGTGTTTTTATTGGCTACGCCTCCAATCACTTGGGGTACCTTTGCTTGCATCTCCCCTCCGAATGAATATATACATCCCGAGATGTCATTTTTGATGAAAATCTCTTCCCTTTTCAAGCCCAACACAAAAACTCTGAGCCCAATGCCTTACTCCAATCCACTATTCCTCTTCCCAATTTTACACTTCAACCCACTTCATCCAGGCCCATAACTGACAGCCCAGTGTCCTCTCCTCACCCTATTCATCTTCCTCCTTCCCCCACTGCGCCCTCACAGTCTCTCTCGTCACCCTTTTCGACGCCTTCTCTCTCTTCCCACACTACTTCGCCGCCTGCTGCCCCACCTACCCATGTACCATCACCACCTCGTCCTTCTCACCCGATGGTCACTCGCTCACGAGCAAACATTTTCAAACCCAAACATCTCTCTCCTGATTTTACCTCTCACATACCCCCACGAGCTCACTACTCCTCGGTCAATGAACCCATCGTACCATCTTCAATCTCCCAAGCCCTCAAAGCTCCTGAATGGCGCCAAGCCCTCCAAGATGAGTATTTCGCCCTCCTCTCCACCCATACCTGGGATCTTGTTCCATATTCTCCTTCCATGAACATCGTAGGTTGCAAGTGGGTCTTTCGAAAAAAATTTCTCGCTGATGGCTCCCTTGATAAGCTCAAAGCCCGACTTGTAGCTAAGGGATTTCACCAACAACCAGGGATCGATTTTGCCGACACCTTCTCTCCGGTAGTCAAGCCCGTCACTGTTCGCCTCATACTAGCTCTTGCGGTTTCAAAGGGCTGGCTGATAAATCAAATTGATGTCTAAAATGCTTTTCTTCATGGTTTTCTCACCGAAGATGTTTATATGCAGCAGCCTCCTGGGTTTGTTCATCCTGACCTTCCCTCCTATGTCTGCAAGCTGCGCAAGGCCATTTATGGCCTTAAACAAGCACCTCGAGCCTGGTTCGCTCGTCTCAGTACTTGCCTGGCTGAACTCGGCTTCCACTCCTCTCGGTCCGACTCTTCCCTTTTCATTTGCCACAACTCTAAATGCACTATTTATGTTTTAATCTATGTTGATGACATAATTGTTACTGGGTCCTCTACTGATGCTGTCAACAATCTGATAAATGCTCTTGGTATCTCTTTTCCTGTCAAAAATCTCGGTCCATTGCACTATTTTTTGGGTGTTGAGGTTCTTCCCTCCTCCTCCGGTCTTATCCTCTCTCAACGCAAATACATTCTTGACCTTCTTGAAAAAGCCAACATGTCCAAAGCTCGCCCGGTCTCCACACCAATGGCTTCGAGTTCTACTCTCACTGCCTCTCTTGGACCTGATTTTCCCAATCCACATCAGTATAGAAGCATTGTTGGTAGTCTTCAGTATTTAAGCTTCACTCGGCCAAACATTACATTTGCCGTCAACAGAGTCTGTCAATTTATGCACCATCCAAAGGAACATCACTGGACTGCTGTCAAACGTATCTTACAGTATCTCCGTGGCACCTCTCACTTTGCTCTACATATGAGGCCCTCCCCTTCTCTTACTCTATCTGCTTTTTCGGATGCCGATTGGGGTGGTAACCCAGATGATTACCGATCCACAGGGGCCTTTGCTATCTATCTTGGTCCTAATTTAATCGTTTGGAGTTCCAAAAAGCAAGCCTCTGTCGCGCGCTCAAGTACTAAAGCTGAGTACAAAGCAATTGCTACCACTCAGTGAAGTTATCTGGTTACAAAACCTTCTTTATGAGCTTGACATTTACCTACCTAATGCACCCTTTCTTTATTGTGATAATTCGGGTGCCACATATCTTGTTGCCAATCCCATTTTTCACTCCAAGGCCAAACATATTTCATTGGACTATCATTTTGTACGTGAGCGCCTCACCTCTGGCCTTCTAAATCTTCCACATGTCTCTTCCAGAGATCAAATTGTAGATATTCTAACCAAACCTCTCCCTACCTCTCGGTTCAATATTCTGCGTTCGAGTCTCACAGTTCTTCTAGTCCAGTTCGACTCGCGGGAGAGTATTAAAGCCCAACACCTAAGCAAAAGCCCAACGAAGAGTAGGATGTCGGCAGAATACTTTTCTTGTTAATTTTACTTTACACATGTATTACTTGTAATGGAGAGAGTTCTCTATATATTGCTCTTTACCACTGTTCATGTTGATACAATGAATACACACAATGTTCTCTCGTTCCTTGGGCGTCTCTACTTTTCTTTTCATTTCAGTCATGGTGCTTCGTTTTCACTTCTGCTTCAACAGAGATACTTGTGAATTCTACAAAGTCGAAGCACTATTATAACAGTTTCCACTTAATCGTTTCTCATAGAAATCGCGAAGGTTAAATATGAAGACGAAAGACTCAACTAGATATGTAGGATACTGAAAACTTCACGAACTCATAACAGATTCACACATCATAACTACACACAGAGACAGCAATCCCAGCACGGCCGAGCCCCACACGAACCCAGACCGTGTTCTTATTTTAGACTTCTCACAACCGTCATCCATTACAAAAGCAAGCAGAGTACTAGTGAGGTTCCGTTCAGCCGGTGATCTGAACGGCCTTCACGTCGGGCTTCTTCACGTCCTCCTTCGGGACTGTGACCGTCAGCACGCCGTTCTCCATGCTGGCCTTCACCTGCTCCACCCTGGCGTTCTCTGGCAGCCTGAACCTCCTGAGGAAGCGGCCGCTGCTCCTCTCCATCCGGTGCCACGTGTCGTTCTTGTCCTCCTTCTCCCTCGTCCTCTCTCCGCTGATCTGCAGCACCCTCCCCTCCTCGATCTCCACCTTCACCTCCTCCTTCTTCAGGCCCGGCAAGTCCGCCTTGAATACGTGAGCCTCCGGTGTCTCCTTCCAGTCAATGCGGGTGTTGGCGATGGCCGCCGTTTCGCTTGTCAGGTCGGATCGAGGGGCGGTGACGGCAAAGTCCTGCCATGGATCCCATACGTCGAGGGAGAAGGGATCGAAGACGTTGGTCCTGCGACCGGTGCCGAAGAAGCTTGGAATCAGCGACATTTTGCGTATGAATACAGTTGAGAGAAATTAACAACACAGTGATGATGAAGCTCTGGGTTTGATATATATTTGCCTGAGCTGCTTATGGATGAGGAAAGAAGAGGAGGAGGGGATGTATTTATACACGAGGAGAAGGAGAAAGGGAGATAGTGGAGATGGTTCTGGAGAAGGAGAGAGAAGAATCAATCAACGGCGAGCAAGACAGTAGGACCGGGGTCTAGAGAGTTGGGGAGCATGGCGGGCGAAACAGAAAACGAAAGTGAGCGATGCTTCCCGAATATTTTGTACGTTTCTCAATTTATTTTGATATTTTCCCTCATTAAGCAGTGCCACGTCACAACATTCTGGTTTCTGCCAGGGGTTCCTTTTCACAATGATGATTGAATAACAATAATGAGATTTTTCATTTAATCAACACGTAAGCATGTTCAGGATGAATACAAAGGAGTCTGATCGAGCTCGAAATGATGAGATTGAGGAAGATGAACAAGGGCCTAGCGGACTCGTAGTCTAGCAGAAAAGGCCAACCTTCCCACAATTGGGCCGCACTCAGCAATCCTGGATCCACAGGCTCAACAGTCATCAAATCGGGCGGGAACATTTTTATGTATGATTGAAGGTAGGGGTGTTCACTCCCAGATATCCGTCTTGGTTCCAATCACTTTGGAAAGAAACAGTCCGATCCCCGTTCTATCCCGATACATTATTTTTACTCATTTTTAATATAATAATATTATAATTTTTACAATTTTAGAATTTATAAGCTTTTCTGTATGGGTTATATAATATTTTTAGGGGATATTTATATCAATTATTGTTCTGATCCGTCCTATGAACACTGTAGTTTAAAGAAGATTTTTATCAAAAGGCCGCATCTGTTTCAGTTAACCAACATTCAATTTTTGATATTGGCCAACTTAACGTAAAAATGAAGCTGCCCATGAATTTTCTTCTCCATTCATCGTTTCTGAAATATAATAATAAAAATTAAATTTATACAATCGTTGTGCATTGTGTAGTTCAGCGCAGAGAGCCAATGCCACGAGTCCACTCAAAGTCCCACAGAAATGACACGTCATATATTAATATTGAGGGAGCGGAGCAACAGCTCATGGCTTATGCATACGTGTCATTGTGTTGTACAAGTGTGAATCCGCCGAAAATCCTGGTTCATCCTAGATGCTTCTTTCCCTGCCCTATATACAATACAATCTCCCTTTCTCCTTTTCATCCGCACAGGTATTCCGCAGACTACGCAGAATATCGATTCCAAGTATGTCGCTCATCCCAAGCTTCTTTGGCAATCGACGAAGCAACATTTTCGATCCTTTCTCTCTGGACCTGTGGGATCCCCTTGAGGGCTTCTCATTCCCCGGCACGGTGGCCAACCTGCCGTCCTCTGCTCGGGAAATCAGTGCCATAGCCGGTACCCGTGTGGACTGGAAGGAAACACCAGAGTGTCACATATTCAAGGCTGACCTTCCGGGGCTGAGGAAGGAGGACGTGAAGGTGGAGGTGGAAGATGGAAGGGTTCTGCAGATCAGTGGGGAGAGAAGCAGAGAGCAGGAGCACAAGGACGACAGGTGGCACCGCATTGAGAGGAGCACTGGCAAGTTCATGAGAAGATTCAGGTTGCCTGAGAACTCTAAGATGGAGGGGGTCAAGGCTTCTATGGAAAATGGGGTGCTCACTGTCACTGTGCCTAAGCAGGAAGAGAAGAAACCTGACGTCAAGCCCATCCAAATCACTGGCTAATGCTTCCATACATGCTTCTCCCTTGCCTGGGTCCCTAAGGGTGAGAGCTATCTGCTGCAGTGTTTCCGTTCAGAACTGCGTTTTTTTTTTTTTTGTCTAAATCTGTTTTTGGCTTAATGCAATGTCATCAAGCAATGTTGGCGTCTATAAAGCGTGCGCAAGTGGTTTTTGTTCAACGTCTATGATATAAAATTACTGCAGTTTCTCAGTTTTTGCCCCAGAAAATCGGTGATCCTTCACTTGGTACGGCGGATAAAGTAATTCCAGTGCACTTTTCTCCTCCGGACTAAAATAAATGAACAATCATCCCCAAGGGGAAAAACCTGTAACTTCATACCTCTACCTCTGCATTAAATGAAAACGAGAGGAGAGTAAACAACACACATTTGACTCTACATTTTAGTTCTGTAAGAACATCTTTCTTTCAGGAAATACACCTGATTTCTTCTATTCCAGGTGGCCTTAAACCGTTCTTATATTCTTCAGCATTGCGGCTTCGATCAAATCGAAGCCACTTTGCATCAGAAAAAACAATAACTCATAACAGAGCAATATTCCTTTCCCTCCCTGCATGACGCAAAAATGAAAGAAAAACAGTTGACATTTTAATCTCGAGATCAGCTATGTAAACATTATGATTTTACAGCTAGATGATTCCTCGTGGAATATTTAATATAGTTCTCAACACATTGAATGTACATGATTTTTAGCATTTTTCTATCCCAGGTGGCCCTGGCAATTTTAATATTCTTCAGTGCTGTGGCTGTCTAATTGAAGACGTCTCGCACAAGAAGAACAATATATGGGCACGACTCATAAGTAACACATGCAGTGTAACGTTCCTTATAGTCCACAGACAGATGTGATCATACGTCGCAACAAGACGGTAATGGTAAAAGAGGAATAGATTCAAGGTGTGAAAATGTGGCATCAACAACACATCAGAATCACACATTTATCTACGGAAAAGTAGAGATCGATTGATATAACAGGGGACACTTCTAACGTCAGATTGCTCTGTGATCATTCTCTAGTTATTCAGATTTGCTCGTAACTGCAATCGGATCCTTCCGTAACGCATTTTAAATGACATTCCAGGAAGCAAAAGCATAGTAATCATTAAAACACGCAGTCAGATAGTCTAAATTGCATAGCGGAGTTCGCAATTCATTCCATACTAGGGCTTTTACATCGTGATCACCGACACCAGAGTCTCACACCAAGGGGGGAAAAAAAAGAAAAGAAGACATAGCTTCTCATCACACAGACAATTATTTCCCATATAAGACCCTAACCATAACCATTGCTAGTTTATACAGAGAACAAAAGAGACAGCACCTGAGATTTTAACCAGAAATTTCAATGAACCGGACGTCCGGCTTCTTCACTCCTTCCCTGGGCACAGTCACAGTGAGCACGCCGTTCTCCATCGCAGCCTTGACCTGATCAACTTTAGCATCCTCTGGAAGCCTGAACCTCCTGGAGAAGCTGCCACTGCTGCGCTCAATCCGATGCCAGGTGTCGGTTTTCTCCTCCTGTTCCCGGTTCCTTCGCCCGCTGATCTGAAGAATCTTCCCTTCTTCAATCTCCACCTTCACTTCGTCCTTCTTCATACCAGGCACATCGGCTTTGAACACGTGAGCCGCAGGAGTCTCCTTCCAATCTACTTCAGCGTGAGCAAAGGACGACATCTCAGAGGGGAAGCCAGCGAGGGGAAGAGTGGGCCATCCTTCGAAAGGGTCCCACGCATGCAGTGAGAATGGATCGACGGTGTTTGGTCGACGGCCAAACCAGCTTGGAATCAACGACATGGTTGTTGATTGCAGACGCAAAACGCAGAATTCAGAGAAAGGGGGAAGCCGATATTGATTGGAAAGAGTGAGTGGAGAAGGCAGAATATGGAGCGAGGGTTGTTCATGATGGTTCGAGAAGGTTCTCTTTTGGACCGTTGGGATTGCACGAGGTCAGGTCCGTGTGCATCATCAGATCATCTGAAACGTGCGTTGACATCCGTTATGAATTTGGAAGTGATGCTTATTACTTACTGGCCACGCATAAAGCATCCAAGGACTCAGATTTTCAGGCCTGCGTTTTTTTTTTCACCCCTGTAATGCGGACTGTTATTTGACTTTAAATTAAATATTTTTTTCCCAACTTAAATTAAATGATTTTATTACTCTCTCCATCCCTTATTATAAATAATTATCAGAATCACATTAGTTAAATTGATTAAAAGACTAGTTCAAAATTTTAAAAAAAGGAATTATTTCTTATATCTAGAGATATTATTATGAGAGAGTTGGTTTTTTTCTTATAAAAAATAACAGGAAATGCTCTGGGGAAATGAAATCTAAAAAATAGTCGTGCTAATCATGTTTTGAAAATAGTATGCGAGGTTAAAATATTTATATTTTATATGAATATAAATTATATAGAAATAATTAGTCAATGTAAATCATTAAAATTTGATTTAAATTATCTAAGAGCAGAGCATTTATTTGGCCGCCATATTTTCTGTCACTATTGGCCATAAAATATTTCATACCAAGAGTTAGTTGACTAATTTGAACTGATTAAAAAGATTAGTTAAATTAATTATTTATAATAAATATATTTTGTTTTCTTTAAAATATCCTTAGTAATTACCTGTATTAATTAGAATTATTATTTGATAAAATATTTAACATATGTAATTACTATAAAAACTATTTTAGAAAATATATAAATATAAGAGATAAAGTGAATTAAGAATTTATAGTTATGATTAAATTGAAAGTTAAGTTATCATATTAAGGCGTGGAGCTAGTAATTCATAGCAATACCCAATAAAAAAGAATGATAATTCCGGCAAAACAAAAATAGCAATAAAGTCAATTGCACATGGGGTTCACAAAAGAAAGCACCAGCATGAGTCGCCATAAACCCAAAAAGCAAAAGGGAAAAACGCATCAACAATGAGAATGGTGGGTTGAAAACCCGTTCCATAAAACTCGTTCTCGTGTTATACGACTCAAGCCTAATTGATTGTTTTAGTCATAGGAGTAGAGATCAGAGATTCATGTCGAATAGCGAGACTACAAATATCGCCAATCGACGCGGAAACTTGCTCATTCTGGACCCGAATCGACATTGTTCTCTTCCCCCCCCCCCCGGGGGGGTTTTGCCCTGAAAGAAATGTCATCGTCCGTTTCATAAGCTTTCCTTTCCATAGCCTCCACTAAACATTTCTCTGCATGGGTTTGAAAGCTTAGCATGAAATGGAGTAGAGTGGGACATGATGAAATGAAATGGATGGCTCCCTTCTAATATTTATTACTTTCATACGCACGCCATCATGCACGTATTGTTAGACTATATGGTAGATCAAAAATCACAAGCGTTGCAAGACTAGATCTGATTTTTATTGTGGCCTAACATCTCATTTCTATTAGATATAAACTCTCGCTTTTTAATTCATTCTATCTACTTAGGCTCTGTTTTTTCTTCACTGTTCTTCTCTTGATACCTTTGTATTGTAGGGTGGTTTTAATTTCTTTACCGTTGGTTTTACTCCTAGGACTGTATCCAGAACCTTTGTATTTTATTCATTTTGCTGTTAAGATTGCTTGTCCTTTTTTCAAAAAGCATTCTGTGTTTTTATGATCAACCATGCACTAGAAAAAGTAAAGGAATTTAAGTTTCAAAATTTATAGCTCATCTAAACTTTGACCATGTATCATATGAGCTGACGGTCTATTTACAACAGGTAAAAAAGAGAGAAGAAAAATTGGGTTGACAGATTTACAGGTCGTCGTCGCTATCACTGGGACTTGAATCATCCACGTTAATTGCTGCCACTTTTGAAGTGCTAATCCTAAAAGAAGCCGAACGAATCTTAAACGGCAATTTGGGATTGCTTTGGACCACCCCACAGTCGGGTTCCCCTTTCCCTTCCTCTTTCTTCAGATCGCTAGGAGGCAAAAAGCAATCCATGGACAGTCCCTTGATGTTGAAATCTACTTCTTCAATCTCCCAAGCTTCTTCCATTCTCGTCCTCGAATGGCTTTCCGGTCCTTCCCCAAACCTAAACAAGGACACACAACTCTTCCCTGCGTGTGCTATCTTTATGCCATCTACATTTCTATAATCTTGTATCACAGATTCCATGGTGGTTTCCCAGAATATGCCGTCGTTTCCAGAGGATTTGATTCTGAGTAGGTGGGAGTCTTCTAGTTGTACCAACAGGCCAGTTCTTTGGCTGAAGTAGCCCCACATAGTGTGGCGTATTATCTCTACATTGCTGCTACTTCTTGCTCGAAGTGCTGAGGATTCGGCTTCCATTTTTAATATGAAACAGTCTTCGCTGTTCACTGTCTTCTCACCTATGCATATGGAGTTCATAAACAGGTTGGCCGTCGACCTTGGATCAAGACCCTGCTCAAAACGCCAGAAAGAAATAGTTCATTTTACAATTCATAAGGAGCGAGGAGCTGGTCGTAGTAATGTACGAGTTTGACTCTATCGACATCATATGTATTGATATATATTATATACTATTATGCTACTTCATTTGGGCTAATTAGTTACAGATCTAGTACATAAAAGCCGGTATGAACATTTACGTTTTAAAGTCTAAAGGAGGAAGAGTACAGGCTGTCACTACAGCTCAAATGGAATAATATTGTCAACACCTTGATAAAAAGAAAGATAATTGTTTGACTTTAAAGGAAGAAATTTAAATCCGCAATCCCCTCTTATTAGTTGACTTTTCTTTATCTAATTGTAGAACTTCGTTAGAGGGCTTCACCCAACAAGTGCAAATTTCCAAGGGACTAGAAGGAAAGTAGGTCAATTTTTTCTTATAGCCTGTGTCGTCTTCTTTCGTTTTCTTTCCCCCCAAACTAGCTTAAGGCGCGTTAGGGAATAGGCCGACCGCATTACCAAGTTCAAACCCTTTCTTTTGTCCAGACTTCAGATTATGGAAACAGGGAAGCCCCATCAATTAGAGAGTGGAAAGACAATTTGCGAAAACACTATAGACGAAGATAGGATGTAGTGAATCCAAGCAATAGCCAGCCTTAATGAGCGTTGTAACGTATTTTAAGGCCTTTTGTCCCCCCCCACCCCCCCGCGGCGGGCCCCGGGGGGGCCAGGGGCGGGAGCCAGATGAACTCTGCAAACAGAGTAGGGAACTTGTCGGTTTAAAAAAAGTGGATTCAAACAGATTCCAACGCGGATAAGCTTGACTTAGCAGAAACTATAACATTAATTCAAGGAGAAAAAGGACTTTTGACCGTACTAATCTTGGTGTTTGACATGAAAAATTATCCAACATGCCGAACACAAATGCATCCAGTAATGTCAGTGCTATATCTGTTACCTGTAGGAAGCGCCTAAGAGGTCTGGGTGGGCCGCGAGAAGCATGAGAGTGATGCCAAGGGGTTTGCCTCCATGCCACATTGCCGTCGCTCCCGGCGCTGATCTTGTAGCCGGAAACCACCAGCTCCAAGCACCATAGCTCCGGCCGCTTCTGCCACACCACGAACCCTCCCATCTCCGCCGGTGTCTGTGCCTTCTTAACCTTCACCATCTTCTTTACACCATTTCCGTTCCCTTCTCCTGCGCCAAACTCCGACGTTCCCATTCTAACTTGCCCCATCGCGTACATGCTCTCTATCGAATTCAACGCATGCTCTCCTCCCACCGCCGCCACATATTGTTTAACTATGTATTTCGCCATGGACGCCTCCTGCGCACGCAGATTAAACAAATTTAGGTAAACATCAAAATTTGGGGTTTCCTTTTCCAGGACAATCAACGATCGATTTCTAATTCATTACTTACAATATGCAGGTCTTTAATGTTACGACTGATAGTCTGGCTCTCGGGGTTGATAGGGAAAGGGATTAACGGAGCTCCGACGACGCCCAACAAAAGTTGGATCTCCGTGTTGCGGCCACCATGAGCGTAGAGCGCCGCGGATGATCGGGAATCAATATTTGGCTTCATCCAGGACATCATGTTCTGCCAGGCTCTGGCAGTTGCGGTCTTGGTGGTGAAAATTTCTTCAGGGATTGGGACCTCGAGAACCGTCTCGAGCGCATCCTCGCGATCCAGATTAGGGCACAGCTTCTTCATGAGAGAAGCTTAAGAGAGATCTTGGGGATTTAGGCAAAGGGTGTAATGGGCCACAGAGGCGAGCAAGAAAGTTTGAAGAAGAGAGAAAGAGGGAAGTGGGAGATGAAGAGGTTAGTACCAACCGGATATGGGTCCCCTCCGTAACGTGGTGTGCTTTGTGTGTGTCGTGATGGCACGCCTCTCTCTTCTTAAAGTAAACTCCCCAGCAAAAATGCGAAATCTTTATTTGGTATTTAAAATTAAAATTCTTTTTTAAAATTAAAATTCGTTTATGGGATATTTAGGCTGAGATATCTATGACTTGAATTAGGGGATTCTTAAATATATAGCCGTCCAAGGCCAAAAAGAGGAATTTAACATCGGTATTCTGGGAATCTGTTAATTTGATTTATTTTTTAATTAGATTTAAAATGTCACACTAATGACCAAAATATGATATTGATTTGAAATAGATATGAGAATCTTATATTTATCCATGCAAATTTTATATTATGTGTAAATATTCATTAGGTGTATTTGTTTTTACATCACCATTTTTTTTTTTTGACCGGAGTTTTTACATCACCATATATACATTAACTAATAAGTAATAACTATATATATGGCCTCCCTCAGTCCCTCTTGCTACAAATATACAAACACGATGAATATTGAAGAATAATAAATTTATTAAAAATTTTATGTTTTGCACTGGCATTAATTAAATTGCGTTAAATTCAACGATCTTGAATTGAATTAAAAGTGGGGCCACAGTACATGTGGAAATGGAGAGCCAGAGAATGTTCAGGACTAAGTGACTAATTCAGGCACCCAGCTAAGTCGCAATTCCATGTTAAATTTAGTTTTATTAAACGAAAAAACAGCGGCATACCCCTTTCAAGTTAAAAATAAAAAATAAAAGCGAAAATCAACTGGGGAGATAATTTACTTAGATATTTTAAAACTGAATGATATTATTGAAGAGAAACTTTGTGGATAAAGTATACTGATATTATTAATAGATCCTCAAAACATTTAAATCTGGACATCCGTTAAAATAATAATTAAATAATGCAAGCTAACATATTAGATATGTAATCTTACACTTAATTTCAATTAAATTTAATAAAACACTGGGTATAACTAATTGTTTCATGCAGATCGTGTTTCAACTTATGCCCGTTTTATTTAACGCACGCTGTGTTTTGCGGAAATTTTTACTTCTCTTATTTTACGGGCCTTAACGAATTATTGTTTGATTGATATTTATTATAGTGTGAAAAAAAGTGTGTGATTATTAATTATAGTGTTTGTGTAAAAATTGATCTAAATGATTTTAAATTTTGAATCCGTCAGGCTGATTTAGATAGCACTGAAATGTCATGACGAAGTGTTTTGTGTGTGTGTGTGTGTGTTAGATAAAGGTAATTTAGTGGAATAAAATTTTTTGGGAGTGCATGGCACGAAGCATGTGATGATAGGTTAACTCCTAAGAGAGGGATAATCATTAGTTTAATCATTTAACCAATCCCTTACTTCATGAACCATGAACTAAGGGAGGAAAAAAACCGATATATACTACCTCCAATCCTAATTATAAGACTTTATTTACAGATTACAAATAACATCTTATAATTAAAACCGGAGATAGTAATACTGAGAAAGAAAAACAAAGAGAAGACCAACATTGGAAGGCGACAATAGGAGGGCATGGGATTGGGTTATTAGGATGAGCTAACGAGTGACGACACAGCCACATGAAGAATGAATCTACGGATATGTCTGTGATGTGCAGGGGAGATTTGGCATGCTTCCTTATACTGTGAATCTAAACGTTGGATTAACCAAACTGGGGGATGATTATTGGAGCGACACGTATCCAATTCCGATTCGGCTGTGCATCCAACGCTTTTTTTCTCCACAAAATAATACTGTGTCGTCCCCAATAATGTCCTCCACGTTCTCTCCTTTGTCCCCAAACCAACCCTCCCTCCGCTTATATATATATATATATATATATATATAGACACACACGCACACACCCTGCTAATTAATTAGTCTTTATTTATTTGTCACAGTGGCGACCAGGTAATTATCTTCTTTGTTTACACTTACCAACTTCTTCATTCGTTTATTCATTTTTTATTTTTTTTTATTTGTGATCATATATGTTGTCTTCCTCCGAACCTACCCTCCCCAGATTCCTCCCATACACTATTGTCGTCTTGTTTAATTAGTTCGAATCTCCACACAGTATACATCCTTTCCTTTGTGTGTGTGTGTGTATAAGTATATTCATCAAATTCAGCAATATTATAGGTATCACGGTCAAGACCACTACAAAAAAATTGACTTTCAGCGGCGACAAAAGTCGCCGCTGAAAGTACAAAAGTCGCCGCCGAAAGTTTTTTGCGGCGACAAGTCGCCGCTGAAAAGTCGTTGCTGTAACAGCTGTGGCTAAAAACTTTCAGTGGCGACTAAAAAGGTCGCCGTTAAAAGGTACTTTCAGCGACGACTTTTAGAAGTTTCAGCAGCGACAAATGTCGCCGCCGAAAACACTTTCGGCGGCGACATTTGTCGCCGCCGAAAAGCCTTTCGGCGGCGATAAAAAAGTCGCCACAGAAAACACTTTCGGCGGCGACACTCTTGTCGCCGCTGAAAGACTTTTCGGCTTCAGCGGCGACAAGAGTGTCGCCGCCGAAAGTGTTTTCTGCGGCGACTTTTTTGTCGCCGCTGAAAGTAATGCCTAAGAAGAATTGGCTTTACCAATGCCACGTCATCACCGCCGGTGCCACGTCATCATCTCCGGCTGCCACGTCATCGCCGTCGACCTCCACGTCATCGCCATCGGCGGCCACGTCATCACCGCCGACCGCCACATCATCACTAGCCACCTCCACGTCACTCCTCTTCGCCACGTCATCGTCTAAATATTTTCACCTTAAATGTGTCTTCTTCCAGGTTCGAACTCGTGACCGCCTCCCTTCGTGTCCAACCTTCTTGCCGCTGAGCCAGATTGAATTTGTTTATTAATATTGTAAAATAAAATATATATTATTATATTATACTTTCAGCGGCGACACAAAAAGTCGCCGCTGAAGGTCCACTTTCGGCGGCGACAAAAAAAGTCGCCGCTGAAGGTCCATTTTCGGAAATTTGTTTAGTAATATTGTAAAATAAAATATATATTATTATATTATACTTTCAGCGGCGACAAAAAAAGTCGCCGCTGAAGGTCCACTTTCGGCGGCGACAAAAAAAGTCGCCGCTGAAGGTCCACTTTCGGCGGCGACAAAAAAAGTCGCCGCTGAAGGTCCACTTTCGGCGGCGACAAAAAAAGTCGCCGCTGAAGGTCCATTTTCGGAAATTTGTTTAGTAATATTGTAAAATAAAATATATATTATTATATTATACTTTTGGCGGCAACAAAAAAAGTCGCCGCTGAAAGTCCACTTTCGGCGGCGACAAAAAAAGTCGCCGCTGAAGGTCCATTTTCGGAAATTTGTTTAGTAATATTGTAAAATAAAATATATATTATTATATTATACTTTCGGCGGCGACAAAAAAGGTCGCCGCTGAAGGTCCACTTTCGGCGGCGACAAAAAAAAGTCGCCGCTGAAGGTCCATTTTCGGCAATTTGTTTATTAATATTATAAAATAAAATATATATTATTATATTATACTTTCAGCGGCGACAAAAAAAGTCGCCGCTGAAGGTCCACTTTCGGCGGCGACAAAAAAAGTCGCCGCTAAAAGTCCACTTTCAGCGGCGACATTTTGTCGCCGCTGAAAGTCTTGGTTTCAATGGCGAACTTTCAGCGGCGACTAGAAAAGTCGCCGCGGAAAGTCCACTTTCGGCGGCGACACTTTTGTCGCCGCTGAAAGTCTTGGTTTCAGTGGCGACTTTTTGGTGTCGCCGCCGAAAGTGGACTTTCAGCGGCGACTTTTTTTGTCGCCGCCGAAAGTCGTCGCCTAAAGTCTATTTTTTTGTAGTGGACATTCATAATGAAAATGACAATGCAAGAAAAGAAAATGCTATGCGCATTTCATGACCTTTTGAACTCTTGCTTGCTTGTTTTCTATGTGACGGCATCTACATTAATGAATATATATACCATCGAATGAGACTCTCTGGAAAATATTTTTTTTCTCTTAATATTCATATGAATTCGAAGTTAAGATAAGTAAAGTCTGTTAGCTGGTCATTAAAGTCTCGTTTTCCTTTGTGTATGTTGGTCGAATTAAGCAATCTTATGGTTATCGCGGCCAAGAAAATGAGAATGCAAGAAACAAAATTCCATGCATTAGATGACTTGTTGAACTTACTTCCTTGTTTTCCATGTAAAGGCATTTATATTAATGGCTTCCTCCGACCCACGGAGTTGACTCATATATCCATCGCTCACCCAATATTACTAGAAAAAGAAAACATATATACAAAAGAACCATATATATATATATTAATGGAATATATATATATATATTAATAGCGCCGAATCCAGTTGTTATCATATAGGCAGATGTGATAGCTCCGAAACAAATGAGTGATTAAGGGAAATGAAAGAGAAAAGTGAGGAAATGATGAAAAAGATGATAATTACGCCTGAAATGGATGAGGGAGGAGGAGGAATGTATATGAAGTGATTCAGAAGGCGACGGTCGCACGTGCGAGCCACGTGAAGCAAGAAGATTAGAATGCACGTCATTAATTCAGAGTAAGCAGCGCTAATGGCGGCGACTTAGCCGCAGCAACGCCTGCCCCGCCCTGCCCTCGCCACTCTAGCTAAAACTAAACTGCCTTCTGCTTCCGGCTTTTTAATATTTTTGTTTATCATTATATATTAGTTAATTAATCATAGGATTCTAATGGCATCCTCATCCAATGTTCCAAAGCAGCCTTCTGTCTTCTTCTGTTTGCCTCATCATGCAACAAACACACAAAATTTAACGTTAATCCATATATATGTGAGGTTCCTGATTCTAACCTCATGGACAAACAAAATTATTAAGGAATTGATATTTGATTAGATAAAATTTGGGAATTCTAATCTTGTGAGTAGGACAAGTATATGTGTAAAAATTCTTACCTGTTTTGTTTTCATGTTCATCTTCATAAAAAGTATTTATAATATTTGTTTTAATATCACCATATGATCGAATGAATGTAAATTGTTTGTGGGGGAATGATGAGGGTTTAGGGACCAATCACGTGGGCATTCAATCATAATTTTGTCCTTTATTATGCATTGTATGGAACTTCCTTTATAAGATAAAATGATAAATGATAAATCATTTTCGTGGGAGTTTTTTCCTTTTAATTAACAAGGAATCTCGCGGCGCCTGTATGTCATCATTCATATCCATAATTCACCTTAATTTTAAATTGGATTCCCAAACTATTTTGTTTTGTTTTTCTTTTTTAATAATCCCTAACTTCTATTTCTCTTAAAATGACAAAAGAGCATTTTGCGTTACGATAACAAAAAGTATGCCAGCATCATGCTCCCTCAATTATAAACGACAAAAATACTATGCGAAGATCAAAATGACGGACAGGGCTCAGGACCGATTAGCTCTTAACGTTTAGCCGCTTAGGATGGCTAGTGACATGGTCCTTTTTTGGATCGTTGCTGAAAGGAGAGAAATAACTAATACTCCTTCCTATTTTAATGCAAGAATTAATTTGGGGTTTGATTTGCTTCTAAATATAAAATGTTAATCCTTTTTCTTCTATCATATTCATCATTTTCCCCAAACAATTAATATAACTTATAAATTAGTATATATCTCATTTATTATAGTTCACTAATTTATTTGACATTCTTAATCTATCTAAATTATTTAAATAACTTTTATATTAGAGTAAAAATTCTGATATCCTTCTATTTCGTCTTAATTACACAGGTCTTCCTTTTATTTTGAAAACATACGTTTTAGTATAGACTATTAAACAGTTAAAAAATTTCTGAAAGATTCCTTAAATATATTTTAATTAAAAAATAATATTAGAATTAACCTTATTTACTACTTTACCTCTCATTATATTAAATCTCTAATTTATTTTTTAACATTAATATTTATTAATGGTCTATTTAATATTTTACTAAATCTATTAAATTAAGATATAACTTTATAACTTCACTAAAAATACATATGGTCCCAAAGCATTTTCAACTAATATATATTTAAAAGATTACATCACAAATAAATTTTAATAAATAGCAAATTAAACGTTTAATTTTTTTGTAAAAAAATGTGTATTTATACAATTAATTAAATTTTAATATGGTAAGTGATTAATAGTATTAAAATATTAAAATATACGTTAAAATTAATTTTCAATTTCAAATAAAGATATGCCATATGTGATTAAATGATGATTATTATGAAATATTGTGTTAAGAGGTGCATTTTGATCAAAGTAACATGTTAACTTTATGATTTAACGGTCAACTAGTGATTGAGTAAATAAAAGTTGAATATCAAAACTAGGATGGAGGTTTAACAAGCATGTATTTGATTGTAAGGAAGGCACATATAGGTTTTCAAATAAAAAGATCTTTGTAATTTAAGTAAACACCATAAAAGGATACTGAGATTGCAATAGTACAGGTTTAACAAACATGTATTTTGATTTTAAGGGAGTACATATAAGTTTTCAAAATAAAAAGAAGATTTTTGTAATTTAAGTAAACGCCATAAAAGGATATTGAGATTGTGTGGGTACTGTGTATAGGTTTAACAAACATATTTTGATTTTAAAAGAGGTGTATATAGGTTTTCAAAATAAAAGAAGATCTTTGTAATTTAAGTAAACACCATAAAGGATATTGAGATTGTTGGGTACTGTGTAGGCGGAGAAGGAGATGAGATGGTGTGAGGACTCCTGCTTTTAACAAAGAAGAAGAGAAGGATAAGGTTACAAATTTATAGGTGACAAATAATCAAAGATAGTTGAATATGGTAACATCTTAGTGAAAAGTTACTGTATCTTATAAAATCAAACTCAACTAATCATTCGAGCTGTTCAAGGGACAAGATGGGACTAGACCAGTCTTGCCCGATGAACAAGGAACATGGGAAATCTATCCTTGTCCTATTTCATCCCAATGTTATCCTAATCCTAGTCAAAACGATACGAGACCAGGACGTTCCTTGTTTTTTTGTAAAAAATTTTTTGCCTTATGGTTAGACCTATTGCAATAGGTTTTGATTTTTTTTTTTGGCTATCTTTTGTTCGTTGGGCTTAATCCTTTTGAAAGAAATTTTTTACTTTTTTAGACTTAGTCCTCTTAAACAATAGTCCAAATAAATAATACTCCCCTCGTTTCTTATTATAAAGCAACATAGGACTCATTATGTAAATCAAAAAGTTAGTTAGAAATAATAAATAAGTAAAATTAAAATCTTTCTCCAAATATCTCTTATTTATGGAGAGAGAGAGGTAAGAAAGATAATAAGAAAATTATTATAATAAAGTGAATATGAAAGAGAGAAACTGTGTGATGAAGAGAGATGATGGTTTGAAAAA